>NC_047027.1:37949933-38057433 GCF_902652985.1 Pecten maximus | reverse complement strand
GTTTTTGGCAGAAAACAAAGCCACACAAGAATTTCTTTATTTGCAAGTCTACAAAGAGCACTGTATGTTTACTGCAAGGGCCGCAGTTGTATGCTTGAAGTGATACTTTATCAATAGCATTCTACCTCTGGGTCGCCAGCTCGAAACCCACCAAGGGCAGTTGCCTGGTGCTGGCCGTAGGCTGGTGGTTTTTCTTTCTTTTATTTTCTCCAGGTACTCCGGCTTTCCGTCACCTCCAAAACCTGGCACGTCCTTAAATGACCCTGTCTGTTAATCGGACGTTTAACCTTATTAACAAAACCAAATGTTTGCTGCAGCACAGGGTATGTATGGGTTCAAAAATACTACAAAACTACATATCTTTGAGGCTGATATGTTATAAAATACCTATATTACAGTTTCTAAGGCGTAACAGTTTATATAACCAACACGACAAGGAAGAACAATTTCCAGAACCACGCCCACTAATTTGTGTGGTTAGTTTCACTTCCGTTAAAAAGCACGCGTTATGGTAACCATAGTGCAGATATGTTTTAAAGAAATATAGTTTGTTGTTTTTATTTTGGTTTAGGTCCACTGACAAACTTGATGCCCTGTCAAGATTGTCGAAATATCTCTTACGTAAATCTTATCAAAGTAAAACACCTTTAAAACTTGATTTATCCGTTGTGAACGCTATTTGGATATTTCAAGGAAATTATCAGTTTAATGTGCTATACATTACCTTGCCAAATGAATGGTAGGAAAGATATATCAGTTAATCTCTGGTTAGATAAATTTATACATTAACAGTTTTAAGACGTTTGATTCACAGCTCATACATATCTTTCGTTCGTTTTTAATCTTTACTACGTCCGTTTTGTCGGAGACGGCTAGTAGCTGCTTACTGTGTTTTTCTTAACTGTACATTTATAAGTAAAATTAACATATATTTGGAACGGATCTTATTAACATATCTACAGGTTACAGAATCTTCACGATTCTTAAATTATGTTAGAAGTGCACAAATGAACATGGTATTTTGTATTAGAAGCGTATCAGCATGTCTTTACAACCCCATAACGTCTGGAATGTGGTGGACATATCGTCCCAAAATACTAACATAACCCCATAACGTCTGGTATGTGATGGACACATCTTCCCAAATACTTACATGACCCCATAACGTCTGGTATGTGATGGACACATCTTCCCAAAATACTAACATAACCCCATAACGTCTGGTATGTGATGGACACATCTTCCCAAATACTTACATGACCCCATAACGTCTGGAATGTGGTGGACATATCGTCCCAAATACTTACATGACCCCATAACGTCTGGTATGTGATGGACACATCGTCCCAAAATACTAACATAACCCTATAACGTCTGGTATGTGATGAACACATCTTCCCAAATACTTACATGACCCCATAACGTCTGGTATGTGATGGACACATCTTCCCAAATACTTACATGACCCCATAACGTCTGGTATGTGATGGACACATCTTCCCAAATACTTACATGGCCCCATAACGTCTGGTATGTGATGGACACATCTTCCCAAAATACTAACATAACCCCATAACGTCTGGTATGTGATGGACACATCTTCCCAAATACTTACATGACCCCATAACGTCTGGTAGGTGATGGACACATCGTCCCAAAATACTAACATAACCCCATAACGTCTGGTATGTGATGGACACATCTTCCCAAATACTTACATGACCCCATAACGTCTGGTAGGTGATGGACACACCGTCCAAAACACTAACATGACCCCATAACGCCTAGTGTGTGATGGACAAATCGTCCAAAATACCATCATGACCCCATAACGTCTAGTATAGACACATAAGACGTAAGTTACTGTCCTTAAGATTATAAAATACAAACACAAGGAGTTAACATGGTCATAATAACTAAGTATTTTATAGGTTTATGACATTGTTAAGCAAACGCCATGATAAATATCGCCGGAACGTACACCAGGCACAGCGGTAAGCTTCAGTGACATGACACAGACTCTCAACCCTTGGTCCGGAGGAATGGGACAGGCCTTCCACGCACCCTCTCAGTGGCTATAAATAGACAAAATAAATAATAAATCAATAACTAGCCGAAGGTTTTCAATAAATATATAAATAACCAATGCGACGAAAGATTTCAAGGAAATAAAGTGATCAGTAAAAACGGAATAAATAAATAAACAAATCCGAAGGCTTTCAAGGAAATAAAGATATGAATTAACATGGAATAAATAAATAAATAACAAGTCCAAGGGCTTTCAAGGAAAAATAAATAAATACAGTGAAACCTCTCTAATCCGACACCATGTGGGAGTGACATTTTTTGTCGGATTAGACAGGATTTCGCAAAAGTCAAGTATTTGTTGTTGACTACACTTGGCATCACGGAAATACGGTACAGTGTCGGATTAGACAGGGTGTCGGTAATATCAGGTATTTGTTGTCGACTACACTTGGCATCACGTTGCGAGTTCGAAGCCTACGTGGGGCAGTTGCCAGGTACTGACCGTAGGCCGGTGGTTTTTCTCTGGGTACTCCGGCTTTCCTCCACCTCCAAAACCTGGCACGTCCTTAAATAACCCTGGCTGTTAATAGGACGCTAAACAGTAACAAACCAAAGCATCACGGAAATACGGTACAGTGTCGGATTTGACAGGATGTCGAATAAGTCAGGTGTCGGATTAGACAGGTTTCACTGTAAATAACAAGTCCGAAGGCTTTCAGGGAAATAAAGAGATAAGTCGCTCCTAATGACTCGATATACAATAAGATGCATCTGTCTTAAATAAGTTCTTACTAAACGTTTAATCGTCTGGTTATTCTTAAAAGTCTCTTTTACCAATTAGAACCCTGGTATCACTAACACATGCATGGCCTGTGTCCAAACCGTGTCGGTTTTCTCTCAACCGTAACACGATATATGTGTCTGTAAATACGGTCCAGTGGCGTCTCGCGCATGAATAACTTCAGAAATGTTATAAAACATGCCGATACTAAAATACATATTGTGGCCCGACACGGTCTAATAATTCACCTGAAATTAACTAAGGTCAGAAAATACAACTTTAAAAACTTCGATAACGGTACGTGTGGGTCCAGTTACACGATAAATAACCCTAACAATACACAATACCTCATGTAGTCACCAGCCCATACAGTTGTTTGTTTTAAACACTTATAAAACAACAGCGACAAAACCCTCGCAATATCGATGGACAAACCGAGCTAGGCCAGAGTTGACAGGTGTCTGTCAAACTCCGAACTCTATCACGGACCCAAAGTACGGATCACTAAGCTTACATCTATAACTACATATTGTATTGTCGTCCTTTTCATTGAAGAACAATGTTAATATTTCCTTTATGTCTAAATGTCAAGTGAATTCACCCTTGCAAACATGATCGACAAATTATCATTGTCAGTAATGACGCCAATCAGTATTACCTACCCGGCTAAGTGTCAGTGGACGATGACAGGACAGGTTTCATCAATGAACAACAACAACAACAACAACAACAACGACAACGACAACGACGACGTAAATTTGTGTTCGTGACAAATGTGTATGAAGATGGAAATTCACAAAAAGAACAATCAGACACCAGGGAAGGCTTCCAATCCCAGAATCCTTCAGTGAATGATGAAGGTGTATTTAAATATAGCCATTTCACTTCTATATGCAATTGATGACAATCCCATGCTGTATTTAAACATACACACAATGCGTATATCTAAGTACCGACGTTTTTCGACCCCCTCCTCCCCATTACAAAGCAATGCGACACGCGAAGTATGAGTCTAATAACTATTTATTGAAAATATTTCAGGACAGATGGAGTATCAAGTTCAATACACTGTCAATCTGTAGATACATGTAGAATCATGTACGGACATTTTATAACGAAAGTATCGGGGAAGTTAGATCACATTACGATGCTGTACGCTTTATCTGTAAAACATGTCCAAACATTGTACAGATCATCTGACGTAACAGGCGGCTGTCTCATGTTTACCTGTCAGATCTGGCACCAAACACTTCGTATGTCTATATATGTAGTTTATCTCTAAATAAATGTATTTTGAAAAAAAAAAAAAAAAAAAAATCCAGATTGCGAAATAAGCCTTGAAACGTGGACGTTTTCACACACTTAGAACCAGGACATGACTATCTGACGTCATTACACCGGAATATCACCAAAAATCTGATTACCCAGAATCCGGGGTGTTACGTAATTAAATACCGATATAAATCGAAAACAAATATAAATAGGTATCCTTACCACGTGAGTTTGTCAGTTTATATACATTGTACAAAGGTCTACATAAGTAGTTTATCGCCACCAAGATGTGGACTCACAATATCGGAATTGGTCAATACATGTGTATGAATGACAATAACGTTATTTTGGGAAACAACTCCTAATTAAACTCTGGTCATTGTTCAATACAATTCATAAACCAAAAGCTTTGGCGAGTCTCTCATCTCATCACAGAGACATGACGTCATAGAAAGAATGTGATGACGTCACGTCAACAATTTATTTAGGTAACGTCACCAATATAAGGCGGTAATCAAGCGAGGAAATCATTGATCAATCATCTGTCCAAGCCGGATTTTGAAATCAATTATCTACCCCAGAAGGATTTCGAATCAATTCATCTATTGAAGCCAGTAGGATTTTGGATCAATTATCCAACACAGTATGATTTGGAATCAACCATTTAGCCTAGTATTTGGAATCGAACTTCACCCAAGTATGCAATTCAATTAAGATAATGTTGAGAGTAATGGTAAAAAGGTCCAGTTAGTGCCAGATGTTTGATTAAAAATTCATTGACAAAACTGATTTATTGACATATATGATAATATTGTTAAGCACGTGAATCAAATTTTAAAATAGTTTTTATATACATTGAAACGTCACTATTAATATAAATCAAATGTGATAAGGCTTCAGAACATTACCAGAATCGTTTAGGTAAGTGTTAGCTTATCACAGGAGACATTTAAGCGGTATTTCGGAATGTCTCGGACGATTACTAACCATTAATACGGACTGGCCTAAATCGTTAAGAAGCCGGATGTAGATAGTGATCAAAGAAAATATCACTAATATATTAACTTGGCCATATAAAAACATATTATTTAATGAGGTGTATTTGCGTAAATCTGTTTGTTTTTACACAACTACCGTTAACAACCGGTTGATAAACACCGAGAAGCATGACAACCTCGGGATCGGCATTGTCCGTAGCCTTAGGAATGCCTATATCAATCGGAACACCTCGCCTCCGTCAACGAACGTAGGTTCGGAGAAAATGACGAGGAGTTCCGATTGGAATGCCTGTATGATGGATCGGATGATCTCGCCACCAACAAACAAATTGTATTGGCGATACAGAAAACTAAATACATTGTAGATATCAGACAGTGTAACAAAGATACAATGATACAAAATACAGAAAACTAAATACATTGTAGATATCGGACAGGGTTATAAAGATACAATGATACAAAATACAGAAAACTTAATACATTGTAGTTATCAGACAGGGTAATAAAGATACAATGATACAAAATACAGAAAACTAAATACATTGTAGTTATCAGACAGGGTAATAAAGATACAATGATACAAAATACAGAAAACTTAATACATTGTAGTTATCAGACAGTGTAACAAAGATACAATGATACAAAATACAGAAAACTAAATACATTGTAGATATCAGACAGGGTAACAAAGATACAATGATACAAAATACAGAAAACTAAATACATTGTAGATATCAGACAGTGTTACAAAGATACAATGATACATACAGAATACAGAAAACTAAATGCATTGTAACATTTCATAACCATAATTTATAACATCTAGCTTTAGATACTAATAATGATATTGTAATTTCATACGGACCAGGTAATATAATATTAATTGAATTGTATCAAGGAGCTATTTAATTTATGTTGTATGAAAGCTCTCAATTTTTCACGTTTAGATCAAGAACAAAAATACATCTGGTTGATGAATAATGAAGGTGGGGATATTTTAAAGATTAAAAATTTCATTATGTCAAATTTAAAATAATACAAACTATTTCTGTATCCATTGTGTAATGATTTTGTAGTAGCTAATCTAGCTAACTTCCAAGTCATAGGTTACAACATGAGCGTGTTACAAGCAATTTTGTTTGTAATTTATATTAGTATAAATGCATGTCCATTCATCTGTCTTTTGGCCACTCTACCTCTTTGTGATTGTATTTCCTATATTGCCCCATGTGGGCCGGAATTCGTTAATAAAGAATTGTATTGTATTGTATATACTAAATACTTTGTAGCATATTACTAAGGTTAATTATAATTCTAAACAGACAAATGAGGCCCGTCAGGACACGAGTCAAAAATTGTGTTACTATGTTAAATATCAAATAATCAGCACAATGTATCATATACACTCTGTGTTGGTGATCCGAAGATAAAGATTGGAATTTCCTGTCTTAGTTGTACTCGATGAATATTAATTATACAATATTTTAAGTCCGCGCGGACGTGGAAGTATAGTATATGCCAGCTGGTTTAAAGCCTAACATCACACAGTAGTTAGTCCCTATGTACTAGTTCTCAGTGTGTAAAGGTCAGGTTAAAAAACCTTCCTCGCTTGGGTGGAATACTTAAACCGATGTGTATTGGCCGTCGATAGAACAATATAGGTAATTTAGTAGATATATATATACTTCTGATATTGCTGTCCTTTGTAAGTGATTTACGGATAGAGATATTGTAATGAACATTAAATATACATTACACCAATTAACAGCTCTATAATTTACGAAAATAATTAAAATATTTTATATATATACACATTTTTATCACACAATTTACGGACCGTAAAAAACTTCAAAGCACCAATAAACGCCAGTTTCCTTGTGATAAATGTACGCGATAAATACAACTGTTAATGAAGGATGATACCACTGACAAACCCCGAATTACTTTTGTAAATAAATGTCCGCGGAACCTTCTATCAATATCCTGATGGCTATTGGACCTGGCCCAGAAACGCTCCCTTGCATACATTAACTTATTTCAGTTACATGGACTGGCATTTCGTTCTGCTTCAACATATAATCAGGGAAAATGCTTTCATATGATCTAGAATAAATTCAGATTATAACATATTTACCGAATCCATGATTATTTTTAATGTTTTATCATGTTACCATTTTAATTGATGAATAGTGTAACGCTAATCGATCTGTGCGTAGTAATATATTGAAACCAGCGAAACGTTACCGTATCACATACCGGATGTGAATGCGCCATATAAAATTACTCTATAATTCCAAAATTTGTAAAAAAAAAAACCTTTTATATTACGAGTTGTCAATAATGATGGTTTTCCAAAAAAAAAAAAATGGTTTGGGAGAAAATATGTGCATAAAGAATACATTTTTATTTCATTAAGATTGCTGGTGGATGAATAGTAGTACAATTTACCCGAATTCAGTTGAATATATTTATATTTATTCCATACGATAATCTTACGATATACATAATCTCTCGCAATGGCGAATTGAGTATATTGACCTTTATGCACCGCTACCGCGGACTAACATTAGGGCACCCTTAAAAATATCTTGGTTTGCTGTAACCCGACCAGGAGTCTTACATATGGGTAGGTAGGTAGGGCTGAATTTTTATTTTAATTCAGTTCTGAAAACAGATTTTCAACCTTCAATACGAAAACAAATCAGAATATGAAAATCATTATTTATTTTGTGTTCTTAAACAAAAGAAACACACACCAACCTTATTTGGGTTTTGGAGACGTATTTTCAAACCTGCACAGCAACTTCCGGACATAAATATCCGGAACGGTGAAATCTTTAAAGAAATTATTTGTTTTTCACAATAAAATTTTTTGAGTCGCCGCATTTTTTCTGGGTCGATTGGGTTAAACCAAAACCAACTATATTTTTTATTTTGGCCTTAGATATACCTTGTCTTCGTCACTACTGATTGCGCAGGATACGAGAGTGTAAGGAATATAGGTAAAGCGATCGTTTAAAATGATCAGAGAGGTATTACTGGTCAAACGTGCCGGAACGGTCACATATTGTACACATTGTGACTTATATAGGCCAAGCCTGCTGTCTAACCCATTTGTATGAATGTTATACAATAAAATATGTTGAAATGAAATACTGTACACATAAAGTGTGGAAAATTCATCAAATCGTCCGACTTTTCCCCCTCATAGATCAAACTGATAAGTTTTATTTGTCTATTTAATGCGAAGTTTCCCCAAATGAGTTGAAAACCTACTTAAATATACATCATTGAAGCTCTAAAACTCCGATGGTTGTTGGTATATTAATAAACATACACGATTATTTTCGTGACGCCTTGTCGGAAGATTTGTGACTATTCAATTTGTCAAACAAGTGTTAATTTCAATCTATTTCATTTTATGTTTAGGAAGTTGTTTAAAATATCATAACTAGTCTGTGAGATAAGAACGCGCATATGTCTGTTGTATATTGTATCGTTAGGTTTTTATTTATGTTCTGTTTAGTCCCAAATGGCACATTAAATTGAACATAAAATGCATAAACGTAATTAATATATTCAGAAAAATAATAAGCTGAAACCAATAAGTCAGTAGTAATAGTCTTATATGTTTACGTAAATAAATCTGTGAATCTCTGCCAACAACCTCACATTATACTAGTAAATATCTCATTATGTCACCTAAAAGGCATGATTTCGTAAGAGGCAACTAAATTTAGGATAATATCTCTTCTCATCTCTCTAAAAAACTTTCCTCTCTCTAAGTTTCCATGTCGCTTCTTCAGTTGAGCGTTCGCCCTTGTGAGGCGGTTGTTGGGTTCTGTCCCCTGGCCCGAGTCATACCAAAAAAAAAAAAAAAAAAGTGGATAATATTTCTGCTTAGCGATCATGCCAGCATTTCGGATATGGGGACAACATGTTCGCCCGGTGCCAGTATGATATGACCTGGTGGGGTGTCCTGCTGGGTGTCTTAGGAAAAACACTTCAGTGGGGTAGTACTATAAAGTCGGCATCAGTTCCGCGTTGCATGGCAGTCCTAAGATGAACTTAGATATTGAAAGGACGTAAAATCATGCAAAACCAATTAACTTTAAACCATTTGTCGATGAACAGATCAAAGATACATGGAAACTTGATATCCCCACTTATCGTTAACAATTCCACGGAGGAATATTCAAAATGTAAATTTTGAATCAAGTAATGGAATACACAGATAAGATCAACGTACAAATTAATTTTATTTATAAACGTTCATATTCATAGGTACCTAATGTCCAGCAGAGCAAGGTACGGACAGCGCGAGACCTGACAGCACGAGACACAGCGCGAGACACATCCCGTGAGATACATGTAAACGAAGAAATCTCTAGAGAATAATAGTTTACTATACAATGGTTTATGTGAATAGTAGCGTCTACCCCAATTTGTAGTTTTATAATAGTGTCGGCAAATTGTATTCATTATAACTGTCTATTGGTAATTGGAATTTAGACAAACTCAATAATAAACGAAACATTCGCAAAAAAATAGTTTATATTACTGCTTGTCATAGCTTACTGTATAATGCAGCTTCGGAATTATGGAATTTAATAGCTACAGTTGAGGATCAGTAAGTTAAGTATACACGGTCCATAATCAGTTATCAATGTTGTATTTTATGGCGGACATTAAGTTGATTATTTCTAATATTGACATATATACATTATCATCTGCTCCATAACACGCCCCAGCGCATCCCGATAATTCCAAATCAATACTGACACATGTAGATGGTACTGACCCCCCACCACCTTCTAGAATGTAGATAGATAATACAAGGTATCCGTTATGATAGGGGGGTGGTGTGTGTGTGTGCGTGTGTGTGTGTGTGTGTGTGTGTGTGTGTGGGGGGGGGGGGGGGGGGGGGGGGGGGGGGGGGGGGGTTGTATAATTGCTAATTTATAGTTTTATAGAGTTCATTCCAATTCAATTCAATTTTTATTTAACTTAAGGCCTTACAGCCCATCACATATATAACAATACAATATATATGACGCATATGTCGTGATTATTAATTATACACATGTAATAGCGGTGGCCCTAGTGACCCTTTCCACCCTAAATATTAAAGCCACACAGGTGGTCTGAACTAGTGGTCCAAAAGTGCCGTTCGTAATTAATGATTTTGAAAAAATAAATAAAACAGGTTTGATATGTAATATGAAATCAAAATAATTAGGTTACCTAACTGACAAAGAATTGTATAATTTATGTAACATCCTACCATCTACAACAGTGGCTAGGCCACTAGAATTTGAAATATCACCAAGAAATATTCCA
Organism: Pecten maximus; assembly: GCF_902652985.1. Taxonomy (NCBI): domain Eukaryota; kingdom Metazoa; phylum Mollusca; class Bivalvia; order Pectinida; family Pectinidae; genus Pecten; species Pecten maximus. The sequence goes on along the minus strand of NC_047027.1, from coordinate 38,047,014 downwards.
GTATAGCCAACATTCTGACTACACATCGTTCCACTCTGACCAACATTTCTATTTTCACACTTTGGCCAGGCGTGGTCATACCTGAGTGACCACCAGGTAAGCTCCGGGTAAAAAGTGGTCACTTACCTGTATTTGGTAAATTTCATGTTTCAAACCTATCATCACTGTTCAAATTCAGATTATTTTATTTCCTTGTGTTACACGATACATTAGAGATTAATATATATATCTTTCTACAGAAGAACACATTGAATGGTATATCATTAGATAGTGGCAGAATGCAATACAGTGAAACCTGTCTAATCCGACACTGTACCGTATTTCCTTGATACCAAGTGTAGTCAACAATAAATACCTGACTTCTGCGACACCCTGTCTAATCCGACCAAAAGTGTCACTCCCACATGGTGTCGGATTAGACAGGTTTCACTGTACATAAATAAATTATATAAAGCTAAGTAATTTTAATGATGTCCTTTGTAGAGTTGAACAGACTTTTTTTTTTGCAGGGACCTGTCCGTCATAGAAATGTTTTATGCAATAACTATGTCATATAATTTTACCTTTATTTATATACATGTAGCTTGATAGGCAGGATATTTCCCTGTCACCTGTTCTGTGTCCTAATGAAATTATCTCTAGTTTTTGAAATATTGATACCAGTTGTATATTTTATGTATGTGTATTTAAACGAAATATTATTGTCCTATATTCAGTTTGAAATCCTGCCTTAAACCAATTTAATATCAATACTACTTACCTGAGATCACACCTATTGTTATACCTGTTTTGTGTTTCCTTACCTACATAATATGTTTTCGCAATAAAAGCTCGCCCTTGTTATTATGCGTGCGACATAGAAGAGGTCCTGTCGACCTTAGTTTAGCAAGAGTTACTTCCCTTTGCCCACCGCGGTGGACGAATATTGCCGTAAGCGTGTATACACACTTGACATGGTGTACAACATATTTATCGCTTTTATACCGCATACAGATGTTGACGGTTTATACAATTGATAATTATCTATATTATATTATATGTAGATATAGGTTTTATCATTATTCAGTGATAAAACCTGTCAATATTGAGTGAACGCGACCGAGGGAAAATCTATCGCTCCGTCCGGTATTAGGGCCGTATTATCTCACCAAAAACCTGTCTATAAAGGACACCTTTATAGGATGAAACTTGTTTATAAGGATCATCTTAACATAACAAAACGTCTATAAAGGTCATCGAATCTCTCGCCGAAATAAAACCCGTAAATATAGTCACCTGTATATAACGAAAACTGTCTATACAGACCACCTGTTTGTAACAAAATCCTTTGAACATAGTCAACTGTATAACGAAAACGGTCTCAGAATATTTTCTCGGTTTGTGGGATTATGGGGTTTATTACCCCGTAAACAGATGCTGACATTTTTAATCTCCTTGTAGTAGCTTGATTACCTCGCAAAACATCATATGGGATCGAGGCTTGTCACATGCCGTCCATCCTGTCCAAAGCAATTTGGGTAGTGTCTTACCCAAAGGAAAAAAAAGGAGGACGGTCCGTGTTCAGTTTTCATGAGATTCGCCCTAAGTATGAATAAAACGCTCAACCGGGACCTTTAAATGAGGTCCATGTGCTCCACTGACTGAGCTTTGTGAACAACTAGGGTCATTTTGAGACGGAGACTCTTTGTAGTAGTTTGTGACTACCTCAATGTAAAAAAATACGATTAGTCAGTCGCATGTCATCAAGAGCAATCAGGATAAAGTGCCTTACACAAGGACACAACGACGACAACACAGACCGGCCCGTTTCTTAGCTTCCCGAAAACAAATCTGCACGGGTAGGGGTGTCGAGGCACACACCTCAGATCTTTATCTGAGGTTACCATCGCACCGCTTACTGACTGGGCCATCGCCGAATATCTCATAAATATACAGATGATTAATTCTAAGTCCGTGCTACCAGATAGTGCTGATATTAATAGTCAAACAAAAGACACGTTGAAAACAAAGTTTAGAGACGAAACGAAGCTACAGCAATTTTTAAAGGAAATTAAAGTTCAAATTCGAGTTCGATGAAAATCGTTCCACAGCAACTACGACCACGTGACCCCGTGTCACGGTAGATGACTCTCAGACTAGGTTGTTAGACGTTCAGTGTGTAATGGACAGCGATTCGCCGGTCATTTCTCGGACAAATGTCCGGACAGTTGTACAAAGTGCAGTCCGGTGTTAAATTTTCTGCTCCACTGACCGTGACCAGTAGTACTGCTGACCGTTTAGAGTAGCGACATACTGACCATCTATCAACGCATGCGCATATGAAAAAAAACACCCAAAGGTACACAACACACTGGTCAAGGTTTCGAGGAGTACAATGGTATACTTATATATATATATTGTAGTAGTCTTATCGCCAACCATTTATACCATGCTGTGTCAAAACGAGTCTAAATATAGTTATTGACCTACATGTACCCATTGTCAGTACAAATAACTCACATAAATATTACATATCCCAAAATACACGCTTTTTTTCTACGATATGACACCGGCAAGACAATGATTGGATTTGTGTTTTCCCCTTTATGGGAAAGTTATCAGCGCTTATTGAAAGCAATTAATTTTATTCATTTAAATATTATAAGGTGAGCGATTTGTATCAATCAGATTTTCAACGTGTTTTATTTTCCGGTATCTGTAGTCGTGCTGAGCAAAATAACGTGCCCTTCGCTCTGTAATCGGACGAGTCGGAATGACGTGTCCCTCTCTCTGTAGTCGCACGAGGCGAAATAACGTGCCCTCCCCTCTGTAATTACACGAGGCGAAATGACGTACCCTTCCCTCTGTAGTCGGACGAGGCGAAATGACGTACCCTTCCCTCTGTAATCGGACGAGGCGAAATGACGAACCCTTCCCTCTACAGTCACGTGAGCGAAATAACGTCCATGTATCCCCGGGGCTGTAACCGCGCGGGGAAAATAACAGTAATGCACGTGCTGTAGTCGACCGGGGTGAAATAACGCTAAACTTCGTTCTGAAATTCTGTAGAGGGGAACAAACTTTTCACACCCCTTCAACCTCTCCTTTTACCAATCGCTTTGCAATTCCGTTTTTAATTAGTGAAGTTACACTACCCAATTTGTACTGTATCATGTATTGCACATGTTTATGCTGATTAGCCGAAAGGCTAAAAGCCAATAATCTATTAAACCCTAAACACTACAAAACTAAATTTCAAACTACACAGAAAAAAAAATTAAAGATGGTTAGCGCCCAACTTAAATGACAATTTTCTGATGAAATCAAACAATGTTCAAAAGATTGTCTTTACCGTATTTAAATTGACATGTTACCGCATTTACATAAATATAGGCGGAAATCACTCTCCGATGTAAATGAGGCTTCCATATTTGAACCACAATCTTCATGATACATTGCAAAAACTGATGTTCTGATTTAAAGAAGCTTGCAAAACGAAAATGTGTTCGAAAGAAGACAGCGACAGAGTTCGCCAAACACCAAGATACCTTTAGGAGGAAAGAAGACAGTGCTCTTGGTACAGGTCAAGAGGAAAGTGTCTTTTGTAAGCCATGCCCGGGCTAGTTTCTTATACCTGGTCTTTTTGTTTATATTTATTCACGGATTAATGAAAGAAAATTAAATCAAATATTTAATCTTTGACAAAACCGTTGTTAAGTTGAATTCAAAATACAGTCAAACTTCGTTAACTCGAACTCGGATAACTCAAAGACCCCGTTTAACTCGAAGTATTACTCCAGTTCCGGCCAAAATCCTTCTTTTTCTTAATAATAAAACTCGGATAATTCGAAACACTCGGTTATCCCGAAGTAAAATGTTGGTCCCGATATTATAAAACCTATGTAAAATGTATCGGTTATCCCGAAGTTGAAAACAATATTTTCATGTTTCAACAAAATGTGTCAACAAAATACTCATCGTACATCTCGGTACATTGCTTACAATTTCCGGCACGGAAAATATCCCGTTTTTCTTTCGGTTTGTTTTTTAATAACTTTAAACATACCTGACTATTGTTACTGTAAAACCCGTCTTTATTAAAATCCAACAGTATTGATGTATGCGTTTTTTTAAGACATATATATGTGGGTCTTCTTGAAACTGATTCTCTAGAGAGTTCGTTCTCTGTAACAGAAACGTAGATATGCATTGTCACCACGCAATTTGTAATAACGACACAATTTGTAATAAAAAAATCCAAGACTTTTTTACCAGGTCAATTGTCATTACATGGAAAGATTATCTTCACTTGGTACATATTTCGACCTAATTGTATTAGAAAAATACTTATTTGTTGCTTATAATGACATTTGAAAAGTTACTCTAAATTGCGTCGTGTTGCATGTGCACATCAACGCCATTTGTTATAAAAATTTCAAAGTCTTTTTTACCAGGTCAATTGTCATTAGATTGAAAGATAATCTTCACTTGGTACATGTTTTAACCTAATTCTATTGGAAAAATACTTATTCATTACTTATAATGACATTTGAAAAGTTATTACAAATTGCGTCGAGTTGCATGTGCACATCAACGCCATTTGTTATAAAAATCAATGTGATATATGAAACAAAAAAAAGTAACTATTGGAAACTAATTGGTTCGTAAAAAAATAACCGGCGACGGTGATACACCAGCTGACCCATTCAATTAACCTTGGCACCGTCTACTCAGCCGTGTCGGACTATAAATAGGTACAAACAATTAATGACCTGTAACGAAGAGTCGGTTACCTGTATATTAATACATATGTATATAGGCCACAGTTGTGTAAGCTTCTATCTAGGACCAATTCGTTTTCGTATCAATTTGTCATTATTGCAATAAAAATAGCCATTTTTACAACTTTTTATACTATTTTGTCGGATTTGCTGTTGTTTTTTCGTAACAAATGAGAAATCACAGTCGATATTGCGCTTCATGATTTTTGTTTTGTTATGCTGTTTGCATCGGGTCTTTTGTTAGCTTGAGACAAAAAAAAATGTACACTAGTTGGAAAAAAATACCTTTACGATACATCATATTAAATCATATTTCACTTGGTATACTGGTAATTGGTAAACAAACGTAAAAAGGAACAGAATTGATTGGACCGTGGGTGTTCTATCATATCGGGTTCTATCAACCCCTCTCTTCTGTTATCTGTGACAAAGATTTCTAAGATTTTGTTGTCAACTCAGACAGACATATATGTAACAAGAGGTCACATATATTCAGCAAATTTAACACACGACGTAGCCAATTAACAGCAATATAAATATAATTTCACTTGAAATATTCAAATTTAATATATACATTTAAATTTTTAAGTTTTTTCTTTTTTTTCTGGAAACTAAAATGAGAAAGATCACGAACATTACAGAAAAAATAGACCTTTCATTTTTGTCAGACTATGATTTGTACAATATATTGAATAATGATACTCGTCACCAAACAAGGAATAGATCCTTTCAGGATGAGATATACTCGCTCATAGTCCCGTTTCTATACGCAAATGCAAAGCTAATGTACGAAATTTCACAATATTGTTTTTATTTACTTCTTTCATTTATTTGAAAAAAAAATCTTCAATTTCAAATTTTTTTTTTAATTTGCGATTGTTTTTTTCTAGATGACACTTCTATATCGTTAAACCATTTCTGTATAAAGTGGTAATGTGGACTTCGTTTTAAAACAAATGTTCAAATCATCTTCACTTAATGTACATATTTCCTGAAGATTAAAATTCTCTAAATATGACACCCCCTCCCCGTGTACGTACCCAGGTATTTGATCACGGGTAAGGAAAATGTAAGAGGCCCTCGGAACCGTACATAAAACGTTAAAAGTATTTACGGCTTTGTAAGAACATTTTTCATGATTTTAAGCCCTTTCATTTATTATATTATCAGAGCATTATTGAAAGTGACGTCATAACAACTGACCCTTGTGATGAATCATTCAAGCGCATGGCTGATTTCATCTTATAATAAATCAAGCACAATAATGAGATCCTAGACCGTGATCCGAAACACAGCATCCTCAATCATTTCAAACGTTCCAAGGACTCGTTTGTCGTGGTGACTAATAAAGGAGTAGACAACCGGTGGTGATAATACGGAAGCTTTACACCAACACGGCTTGACCTACCGTTACAAATCGTGATGACAAGACCACAACAATATTACGCTGTTTTGTACATAAAGTAAACATCCCGCTCGGCGAGGTCACGGTAAACCGGAATCACACCTTGTAATACACATCGGCATCCAGTCATAATTGATTTCCTTTTAAGGAAATCAAAAAGTATATTTTCACTGCCTTGCAGTTATGAAAACGTTTCATGAATCGTGATATTTTTTCATCGTAAATTAATAAAGCTGAAGAATTGTGTGGGTAACACACGTTTCTCATTCGCCTTTGTTAGGTTGATAAATCCCCCGTAATGACCTCACTTCAAAATATGTTATCTTACGAAACAAAGAAAATGACACTATTAAATTTACAGTAATAGTTTAGCACCAATTATAATGAAAATTACGTATATCACTTGTTGTACACAGATCGTGACGGGAAGTAGAGCCTTCAACTGTCTTCTCAGAACCCTTATCTGTAACACGTATAAAGTTAGGTGTAACTGACACCTCATGTACTTTCAGTGCAGACTTGTAAAAATGACAGCATGATTAAAGCTCATGATAACATATATCCGGTTTTACTGCTCGCTGTCATTAACTAACGGGACTTTAAGGGACATTTCATTAATTTGAATTTAAGAAATAATCTCTTGGGATAAACTATGAAAAAAGATATGTTAAAGAATACATTTATTACTTGCATGTCAAGGTACGGATTGTTTGTTTATTTTCAGATGTTTGTTTACTCTGTGGTCCAATAATGACTTGATATCTAAATAAAAATGAAATTAACGAACTATAAAACTTTGTGGCTTTACTACATAATTTATACGTACCAACTTTAGTGGTATAGACCTGCCATCACACCGCAAGTTTTTAAGTTTTATTAAGAATTATCAAGCTGAATTTTATTACTACACTGGAGCGAATCTTACTCTAGTTTTAAACAATAATAGGACAGACATCTAAAAATCAAAATAATGAACTTTGATTTCGATTTTCTAGAGCAATGGCCAGTTTAGCTCAACAACGAAGTGGTCGGATTCATAAAGTGTTCGTTCGTCCGTCAACTTCATTATTTATTTCAGACGATCGCCCGTTAATAGTGATATTATGTTTTAGATTTGTACAACATTGAACTAGCTGTCAAAGATCTCGTTATTTTTATCTAATACATCGTGGAAATAGATAAATTTTAGTTGTGACAGGTAGATGCTTTTCTTTTGTATCATTTGAACTTCCCAATTTTACATTACAGGTGTCAAACGATTATTATGAATGTTACATTTTAATTCCATTTCCGCTGTGAAATCATACCCAAAACACGATTACTTTAGACAAATGACGTGAAATATGGATGAAATTATACTTTATGACAAGTAGTAGCTTTTTCTCTCAATTTCATTTATTTCCTATGACAACTGTATCCGTTGTACACGGAGTGTCGATTAAGAACTAAATGCGGTGGGCCCAATACCTGTATGCCGTCATACAACCGTAAATGCCATTGGACACTACAGGCGGTGATGTATTTTTTATAAGTAAAGACCTAACCACATCATGATCGACAGTTGACTCAGGTCACTCGCTCAATCGATACTCCTCCGTCATCGTAGCAAATAGTCGGTGATCAAAGTCAAGGTTGGATCATCGGTCAATCATTAAATATTCTAAGAACTGCGCATCATAATTATATTCATCTTCGAGATCCATTGGAGGTTAGGTTAACTTACCCCCTATTCCGAGCGTAGAGTGGATTGTGTATATTGCGCAACCTCCAAATCTCGCGAGATCGCGAGAACGTAAAGGCGAGGTCACGAGAATATTGCGCTAAATTTGTAAACACACTGTATTGGATTATCTATTTTTTCAGCATGAAAATCAGCATCAACACGTTAACACATGTAATAATCACCAGAGTGCATTCATTGTCAATATGACTGCAGTCAGGTTGGCACATTAGTACAATATCTGTAGTACTATATATATCTACCATCACTTCCATGCGTATGAATATATTTTATTTACTCCCATCGAAATTTTGAAACGCGACACGTTAATGTTTATACCAATTAAACAAAGTAAGATACACATTCAAATATAAAGTGTAGTTAATTAGAGTATTGCCATCTTAAAACAGTTCCACATTTAACAACATCAATATCAATACGTATATCGGTCAGTCTGTACAGCGTTAGCGCTCAGAATATTAGGAGTGGGACGACTGGTTCGCTTGTTGTCAGTATAATGTGACCGGGTGGGGTGTCCTGCTGGGTGTCTTCGGCAGTATGCTTCAGTGAGATAGCACTATAAATCGGCAAAAGTTCCGGCCTATCACAAGGAGACTTAACACGAACATACCGCAGCCTCCCAAAACACACATCCGCACTCACCACACGCACGCATGTCGCACGCACGGGAGGCCGTCCTTAAATGACCTTAGCTGTTGATACATGTAGGACATTGAACAAATAAAACCAAACCAAAACAAAAAGTCATGAGAGACTACAAAGACAATTTCTATAAAATAAGTATCCACGTCTATTTGAAATTTGTCTCATCCTCATGAAGCAGTGACATACACTGTATTTACAACATCGATATATATATAGGACACTCGGTATAAAGTCCTCCACCTCTGGGTCGCGAGTTCGAAACCTACGTGGGGCAGTTGTCAGGTACTGACCGTAGGCCGGTGGTTTTCTCCGGATACTCCGGCTTTCCTCCACCTCAAAAACCTGGCACGTCCTTAAATGACCCTGGCTGTTAATAGGACGTTAAATAAACTAAACTAAACCAAACGGTACACAGTCACGAGAGGGAATTAATGATATGTACAAGATAAAATATTTGATCAAATTAAAAAAATAATTTTATTTAGATAAGTATATATCACTGCTCTGGAGTATAAGCATTATTTACCGATATCACAGCGTGTAGCAACATTTTAGTCAATTTTTCTGACTCTAAAAAGCAATGAATGGGCTCGCGTCAATGTCCGAAAAAATAACTTGGGTACCGCGGCCGTACGAACACAGCAAGATTTTAACAACCAACCACGAAGATACTGAACTCGCGTACTAACGTTTGTCGAGAGGCTGATAAAACAATGTCAGATCGTGGCCCATGGAATCTTCCAGAAAAATCTCTTACAATAACAGCTTCCGGAAACACGCGAAATTCAACAACTTCACGTTGAGCCCTAAATTATCACGTAATGGCAATTCATTAAAGCACCGCGTTTGCCGAGATTATGTTCTGATTCATTTTAAGGCACGGTTCAATGACGCTCGTGCTGACGCGATCAAATGTAAACAAACCTTTATGTTATAGTATTGACTATCCAAAAATCAAGGCTGGCTCGTGAACATTTTTTTATTCTATTTTTTTTTTCAAAGATGGCGTGTGAATTGAATTTTTGTCTATGCCCTTTGGGGTTAAATGCTGAAACTCAGATACATGTATTACTTGGTTTTGGGCTTGAACAATGGACTAGCGTTCCAAAAATAAATGCCGAGAAATTCAAATGATATACTGCAAATAAATATATACATTGTACGTCTTTTTCCAGGCTTTGATTTTGACATGTTCTGAAAGTCATGGTGTATATTTAGCAATAATTGAAAACAAAACCGTTAAAGTAATATGGAAAACGGACGGTCAGACTCTGGTAAGAAATTCCATCCTTGAAAAGAGTAGCTAGCCATTTTAATAAAATAGTTCATTGTAAATAATGATTATACTATGATGTCTGAGAGCGTGGTCCAAATATCCGACATTTTATCACATTTAAATGATGTTGAGTTTAATATACATCTGACAAAAAAAAAAAACGATGATTAGTAATTAACACCTGAAATCTTCAATCAAATTTAACAAGTTACTAATCGTTCTAGAATGCCGTTGTTCGTCTGGCTGAGCTTAGTTTAAACTGTGTTTTATTTGTCAATTTCCATTTAACGATATATATACATCAGATAAATTATACAAAAAGGAATCAGAAACAAGTGTCAAGACACTTATATAAATCTGACACCTGTATATATAGATTGACGTTACATAACAGTATAGACATTATAAAACATGACATCTTATCAAAGACAAAAATGTCAACTAATTACAATATATTATCAATAACATTAAAATGAAGGATTCAAAGAGCTTTATATACAGTTTTTATCTACTTTCAATGCTAAATTAATCGGTTATTTTTGAAAGATAATTTTCGATTGCTGGGTGATAGGTAAAATGATTCAAAGGATGCATTTATATGCAGTCTAAATGCAACGCCAGGGAAATGTTTTAAACAGGTATATCAGAAAGATATTTATACAAAAATATTATATTATCTGTCCTTATTCATATCAAAGGAATTTATTTAAATTGTTATGAAGGTTGTCGAGTGTAATATAATCAACAGTAACTATAAAACTCATGATCTGGTTAAATATCGGCCCAACCCGTGTTAAAATTGTCACTTATTATCCTTTTTATGGCAGTGATAAAAGACAATCAGTAATTGAACAAATATCTTACAACTTTATACAGATTTTTTACGTCGATGCAAATCCTCTCTTCTGTACATAATAATGAAAACGCTTTGTATCACATTGAACTGAATTGATATATCTAGTAGCACAGAATTTTTACGTTCCTTATTGGGGGGAGGGGGAATGAGGGGTGAAAGAGGGGGGAGGAGGGGTGAGAGGGGGAGGGGAAGGTGGAGGAGGGGTGAAAGAGGGGGAGGGGAGGAGGGTTGAGAGAGGGGGAGGAGGGGTGAGAGGGGGAGGGGGAAGGGGGTGAAAGAGGGGGAGGGGAGGAGGGGTGAGAGAGGGGGGGGGGGGAGGTGGAGGAGGGGTGAAAGAGGGGAGGGGGAGGAGGGTTGAGAGAGGGGGAGGAGGGGTGAGAGAGGGGGAGGGGGAGTGATGAGAGAGGGGGAGGGGTGAGAGAGAGGAGGGGTGAAAGGGTGGAAGGGGTAAGAGAGGGGAGGAAGGGTGAGAGAGTGGAGGGGTGAGAGAGGGGAAGAGGGGTGTGAGAGGGGGAGGGGGAGGAGAAGTGAGAGAGTGGGAGGAGGGGTGATAGAGAGGAGTGGTGAGAGAGGGGGAGGAGGAAGGGTGAGAGAGGGGAGGAAGGGTGATAGAGTGGAGTGGTGAGAGAGGGGAGGGGGAGGAGAAGTGAGAGAGTGGGAGGGGCGAGAGAGAGGAGCGCTGAGAGAGTGGGAGGGGTGAGAGAGGAGGAGGGTGAGAGAGGGGGAGGGGGAGTTGGAGGAGGGGTGAAAGAGGGGAAGAGGGGTGAGAGAGGGGGAGGAGGGGTGAGAGAGGGGAAGAGGGGGTGAGAGAGGGGGAGGAGGGGTGAAGAGGTGGGAGGGGCTGAAAGAGGGAGGGAGAGAGAGAAGGGGGGGTTGGAGGAGGGGAATAGGGGGGGGTGGAGGAGAGAGAGAGAGAGAGAGAGGGGGATGGAGGAGGGGGAGAGATGGGGAGGGGGAGGGGGTGGAGGAGGGGGGGAGAGGGAGAGGGGTAGGAAATGCGAACACGGAATTATCCGCTGACTGACGTTCTTCAGCTGATGTTTATCATTCGGTCCCAACATCTAAATCGAAGTTCTTGGGTGTCGATTGACAGGTCGATTGTTTACCAAAGTGAAAGTGAAAGTGAAAGTAGGAATGCGGGTGGCACTGGCATTTTAACTGTTAACCTTGTTGTCAGATTCGAGATTCAATGGGCAAATTCAAATGAAATAATACTTTTTTTCTTTGTTTTTTGTTGTTGTTGTTTTTATTGCTTTTTTATTTTTGCAATGATTTTAAACTTTTAATTTAAGTATAGGGGTACGATGTTTAATGATACGTTGACATGTTCTGATTAATAATGACATACAAATACTGTCGCTGTACCAACAGATAACTGTTAGTACATCTGTTAAGATCAAATGCTACAGCGCCGACAAATAGTAATCATCATCGATTTAAAACAATAATAGGCTGTGATACATTTTTTACAGGACCCAAAGTTAAATACTTTATGCTATTACTGCCCTCCAAATGTTTAAGCTTCTAATTGTAACTTTTAAATTTAAAGTGGAAAATATTTAATTACATCCCAAAGAAATTCTGCCGTGCTCCGCTTCGACCGATCTGTCGCTTTGGCGTTTTCGAGGGATACGTGATAGTAGGCGACCTTTTTGTTAGAGATCTTATTTGTAGGCAATCCCATTTGTACGCGATTTATTTTGTGAGTAGCTATGTTTCAATAATCATAATAATAATGAATTGATGTTGTATTATACAATAATATTAAGCTTATTGTGTATAGTGGAATATAATATAATAAAAAGAAAAGAAAACAAAGAAAAACCAAAAACCAAAACAATGATTCTTCAATGTAAAAGCATCTCTTACATAAATTCAAACTGTTGAATATACACATATTCAATATGTAATATACATGTATATATTTCCCCTTCATTAATATCTAATCTTCTGCCAATCAAAGGTCAACAGCATAGCTCACTTGTGGAATTATAACTTTAGGTCTTATAAACCTTATTAGAAAACTTTATTAGGACACAGTTACAATTTGTTTTCATTTGTTGGCGTTAATTATAGCTTGGGTGCAATTTTATGCACATTTTTATGACAGGCATTGTATGAGCTATCGGAGCTGTAACATCTTTAAAGAGGCTTGCCCGCAGAGAGATCAGAAAAATTGGCTAATAGAAACAGATTTTTTACACATGACAGATTGTTGGAATTGTTGAGTTTTTGATTTTATTTTCCTTATAAACGCTGAAAAGTGATATTAAAACCTCATTTTTAAATATTATTTATTTAATCGCAACCCGCAATAAGTCTAATTTGATTGGCACATCAAAGAAACAAGCACGTGCACAGTGCCGCACAGTGATATCTTCAAAGGCAGCGGCGATTTACAAAGAAGATTTGCCGTTATATTCCATACATTTCCCTCTCAGGTTGAGTTTTAAAACGTCTTTTCAATACATATTCTGTAATTGTTTTCAAGAAATAAAGTCGGAAAGCCTCTAATTTTGTCACATAGAAACGTGTACTGAAGCTTTATTTAGTGATCGGAGATGTGCCGTTTACCCCCATCCGTCTGCGGGTAAGCCTCTTTAAAGGGATTCCAGCTGATTGCATAAATACTCACAATTTCAACAGGTGATCATACAAACTGCATCTGACTAATTGATTTGATTTGATTTGATTCAAACATATTCTATTGTCAAAACGTACAAAGGGATTGGGCACACGTTTTTGCAACTTATCAACGCCCTTTCCAAATACAAAATTACAATATTTGACAAAATAAAGACTAAAGGTCACCAATTCAATATTTTTGTAATATCTTTGTAACATTGCTCTCCTATTTGTCAAAAGGCAGGAAGTACAGAACAAACAAATATCATGCATTTTAAAATCTATTACTTGTTTTTATAAACTTGTGCACATTTTGAATATGATTAAATAAGTGTCTTCCAGCTAATTATATATTACAATGCTATGTGCATGTAAACGTTGATACATTTTGTACGTCTCGTTGAAATATATATACCATGTACCTATTATTTTGGAAAAGCAACAATAGAAAATTAATACACGCACTTGTGAGGTTTAGGTATGTATAAAGACAATTAGTTATGTTTGAATATAAGAATTTCACTTGTATCACCGGAGTTTAATAAAGATAGCGACAGTATACATGTATAGCATAGTGCATAAATGAAAAATAAATAAATAAAAAAATAAGAAAAATGAAAAAAAAATGATAATAAAACAACAAGGCAAGATTGTTTTACGTTTAGACACGAAAATGGCATATTTAACATTTCCATGTATGACTTCAGGTGACCGCCTTGTCACAATTCCCCACGTAACTCATATCTGACGTAGACCGTGTTTGCCAGTGCAACACGCATCCTCCTATCCCACGTTAATCCTGTAGACGCTTCAGAAACAAGAATTTCCATAAGACATTATATTGGTATAGTGAGTTCGCTAACTACCGGATTATCTAAACTGAAAAAATAAACTTCAATAAAACATTCACATTGAAAGTGTTATCATCATTCAAAGCTTTAAACGGAGAATTTCTTATGAGTATATATATATATATATTAACGATCTATTGGGAAATATTTCTAAAAATGGGCATAATGGTTAAGTTGACAATGCGTAACAACTTGGCGCTGATAAGCGTGACGTGCATTGTGGGATGTGTGCGCAATGCATTGTGGGTCGTTCTCGCGGTTTGGGCAGATTTATGATCTTACCAGGTAAACATGACATTCGTTTATTAATTACAGGTATATAAAACAATGGTACAGGTAAAATTGTCGTTTGTGTTTATGTCCTGAACCCGACACATCTAGACGTTACCAGTACGACGAGAAAGGTTTCTGCTGTTCACACCACGCTATGCATCTTTTATCGACAAAATACCAAAATTGACACATCGGAGAGAATATCTAAAGCAGAGTGGTCCAAACGACTTATAGAACAGCAGTTTTAATACAGAGGAAGCCAGTCATTATCGAAAGAAACCTTCAAAAATATCTTAAACACTTTTAAACGGAATTTTCGCTCCTTTTCAACTAACTTTTTACCGAACACCATCAAGTGATTAATTGGATTTTCTTTATAAGCTGAAACTTTGTGTGACTTTTATCATTTAATTGGACGCACTTAAGGATTAGAAAGGACAATTAAACCAGAATTTGATGACCAAGTTATGGAGAAATCAACGATAAAGTTCTTCGCGGTGTCTTTGGTGCTGTTTCTAAGTAAGTACTGTCAGAATTTCTTTTCAGCTTGCATAAAACATCGACGGAAACTATCGCCAGATTTGATTTTTATAACTACAACGTATTTTTTCTGAAAACAATTTCCAATACTAACTAAGATTTTTCTCTTTTTAATTCCAAGTCGTGTGGCCAGCACATTAAAAAATACCTCTTACGCGAATAGTTACCTCTTTCATTAAGTAAAAGTCTAATTGTATTTAATTTTTCCTTTTTTTTTCGAATCAAACATCAAAAACAAAAAAAATACTTTTCACAGTTTCTAATTCAAACACGAAATCCAAGCGCATTTTTTTGTGTTTGTCCTCTAAGATGTACAATCACGCGAATAGCTGAAGGGATTATATGTTGGATGATTTTAACAATAACTTATAGACTTTTATGAAATATAATATATCTAAAATTAAGATAACATAATTTGACTTGAATATTCTTGATGAAATAACCTCGTCATTAACGCCTACACCCCAGACCTCGTTAAATTACGAAACACGTATGTTGTACGCCTTAACTATTGAATATCCACTTCTTTAAGAATTACATGTAATTAATCTAAATCTTCAGACTATATTGACTGTTCGGTTTTATGATACTGTTACAAAGATTTTACGTGATTTTTGGCGATTTGCTTGTAAAATAAATGTTAATTTCATTCGGACAATCCTGAACTGAACTATGTATCATGATAAATGATATGATTTGGCGTTTTGAAGATGCTACAGTGCCGACATTGTTAACACCTTATTTATATGATGATGATGATGATGATGATGATGATGATAGCGCCCTAAATCAATTACCTTTAAGATTGAAAGTTACGCACACTTTAATAAATAAATGTTTAAAAATATAAGATAAGCTGGAAAAACTGGTGAAGGACAGTAATTAAGTGAAGTATACAGCTGATTCTTGCTTTCCAACAATCAAAATTAATCTTTTGTTGGTGAAATGCTTGAAGCATCTCCAGTATACAGTATTTCAAACTTGTTAAATTTTAGACAATTTCCATACCAGGTCAGTTTATGTAGACTTTTGTATAATATATAGTACTCAATTTCACGTCACAAACTTTCATTTCCTGGTATGGCCCACAGCAGCCCCCAGTCAGATCCAATTTGAACTTTTGTGGTCACAGGTCGTTACAAGGCTACACACATGAAACACGTTAGTTTGTGCCGGGAGCTTTACAAATAAATTTACGGACACCGCAAACATTTACAAACAGTGAAAAAGACAAGTTTCGGAGACTTAATGCTTTAAACACAGATAGACTTTTGTTTTATATCCTAAAAATAACCGCTCCAAAATAACTATTTGCACAGTATTCTGAAGCTGTTTTTACAACATCAGAACTTTATATAGAAAGTATCTGTTACGGTTACAATGGCTGGAGACATTTCAAACCTTTTAGAGGCGTTTTTCATATGAAAAAGAAGAAAAATACAAAAACAAATTTCAAGTGTATTCGCTATACGAAGAACGTTTCAGAAGAGTAACATCGTTTACATTAAGTATATTATAGCGTTTTCAGTTCAAGTGGAACTTTAGAAACGTACAATATTCCTTTTCTACGGATCCAGAAGTTGATAAGCGAAAAGTACATTGAAAACGTTTACAATTCACATATTACAGCGTTTAAAAAACACAGACGATTCAAAGAAAGAAGGGAGATAACTCCGAAAAAAAATCTCCGAAACCGCAATGCGCTCTGGAATTAATCGCAAAAGATAGCATACAGCCTTAACATAGATGTCACCTGCTGTGGTTACAGTCAGACAAATAATCATGTCAGTAATTAATTAAATATTAATTACGTGTCGGTATTGTGGTGATTTAAAAATCCCGTAATCCTATTATTTACATACATGTCATTCCAATATACATCGCGTCTTCAGAAGCTTTGATGTTTATAAACAAAACAATGGAAATATGCTAATTATGTCACACACCTTAACCAGGGCTATTTGTATACTTGTACGTAATGTGCGTAAGATGGACTTATTTTGCGTTGTTTCGACAAAAAATCATCCAAAAAGTGCTTAGCACAATCAACTCGGCTATTAGTTTGACATATTATTCACCATAAAATGTTACTCAAAGACGATTTTTTTTCAAAAACATTTAAACATACGCAAATAGGATTGTAAAAGACGCCATGGAATTCTGATTAATAATTAAATTCCACACCTTAATTAAGTCACTCCACAAAACGGGATTTACATATAAACGAAATTTGCATATATAAACGTAATAAGTGAGATTACGTAATGATTATTTACAAGCAGGAGTCACTACAGCATACAAATCTGTTATAGGCGTAGATTGTGATTCATTTTCAGCTGATTTACAATAAAAAAAACCCAATTAATACCAAACCTATTGTACTATATACGCATGATGTTGGTCGACAAAAACAAATTACAACACTGATTGTGAAAAACGCAGAGAAATTATCATTGTTTCCCTCTGATGAATTCGTTACCGCCCCAACTCCTAATATGATCGATGAAAAAAAAAATCAAAAAAAAAAATCATGAATTCAGTAAAACAAATTTTAAACATTTTACAACACAAGACAATATTGACCAGTTCTCGGCCTAACACGGAAAAGTTCGATATGACCTGACGATATTTTTATTGACCTCAGGAATTCGGAAACGTCGCAAAAACCAGGAAACAAAAACATAAATATGAGTGTTCGATTTAGGGATCGACCACCTATCATGATTGATCTCTGATCAACACATATTTTGTCGATCAGCATTGACAGATTCTCTATATATGATGACGTCACAACATTGTGACGTCACTGACCTAAAATAAGATTATTACTCCGACGTTGTATTTACCGTAAAGTCAACGCGTGGGAGGTATTTTTTGTTTGTTATTTGAACAACAAACTATTGTTATGACAGTGTGTTCAACGGCTAAACAGTCTTATAAGCATTTCAGTAAAAATGGGGCGTAATTTTAATGCCTGTTAGTTTAACCATTCGGATATTTGCTCGTAATAAACGTTTCAATCACCAGAGTTTAATTTATAATTAAGACGAATTTGATTCATGTATATATTTTTTTGCCGATAGGAAATATTTGTATTTATAAAATTGATAGGTTAAACTGACAATGCTGTCCTTGTTTACAATCTGTCGTGGTCAATATGAATTGCGTTGGTCATTGACGGTTCGCTATAAAGCGGGCGATAACTTGACCATTTCCTTATCAATAATGTCTGTGGTCAGTGTCCACGGTCAGTATATGTAACGGTTGTATGGCCACGTGATGTGATGACAAAAATGTCCGCTCATTTTGACGTTAATGATGAAATTCGTGTACTAATGAACCTTACCGAGTCACGGGCTTAATTATATCATAGTATGGTTAGCTTGTGTCAAAGGCGCTGGAAATCTCGTGGCAGTAATAACGGACATTTTATCACGTGACTACCATTTAAACAGGTCAAAATACCCCCAGATACCTTATATAATATTGTTTAACAATATCCATCACTTAACTAACATGTTATCAGTGTAATAACACCCATAACATAACTAACATGTTATCAGTTTAATAACACCCATCACATAACTAACATGTTATCAGTGTTATAACACCCATCACATAACTACACTGTTATCAGGGTATAACACCCATAACACATAACTACCCTGTTATCAGTGTAATAACACCCATCACATAACTACACTGTTATCAGTGTTATAACATCCATCACGTAACTACCTTGTTATCAGTGTAATAACACCCATCACATAACTACCCTGTTATCAGTGTTATAACACCCATCACATAACTACCCTGTTATCAGTGTCATACCATCCATTACATAACTACCCTGTTATCAGTGTTATAACACCCATCACATAACTACCCTGTTATCAGTGTTATAACACACATCACATAACTACCCTGTTATCAGTGTCATAACATCCATCACATAACTACCCTGTTATCAGTGTCATAACACCCACCACATAACTACCCTGTTATCAGTGTCATAACACCCATCACATAACTACCCTGTTATCAGTGTCATAACACCCATTACATAACTACACTGTTATCAGTGTCATAACACCCATCGCATAACTACCCTGTTATCAGTGTAATAACACCCATCGTATAACTACCCTGTTATCAGTATCAGTGTCATACCACCCATTACATAACTACACTGTTATCAGTGTCATAACACCCATCGTATAACTACCCTGTTATCAGTGTAATAACACCCATCACATAACTACCCTGTGATCAGTGTCACACCACCCATTACATAACTACACTGTTATCAGTGTCATAACACCCATCACATAACTACCCTGTTATCAGTGTAATAACACCCATCGCATAACTACCTTGTTATCAGTGTCATAACATCCATCACATAACTACCCTGTTATCAGTGTCATAACACCCATCACATAACTACCCTGTTATCAGTGTAATAACACCCATCACATAACTACCCTGTTATCAGTGTCATAACACCCGTCACATAACTACCCTGTTATCAGTGTCATAACACCCGTCACATAACTACCCTGTTATCAGTGTCATAACACCCATCACATAACTACCCTGTTATCAGTGGTATAACACCCATCACATAGCTACCCTTTTATCAGTGTCATAACCCCCATCACATAACTACCCTGTTATCAGTGTAATAACACCCATTACATAACTACACTGTTATCAGTGTCATAACACCCATCATATAACTACCCTGTTATCAGTGTTATAACACCCACCGTATAACTACCCTGTTATCAGTGTCATAACACCCATCACATAACTACCCTGTTATCAGTGTCATAACACCCATAACATAACTACCCTGTTATCAGTGTCATAACACCCATCACATAACTACCATATTATCAGTGTAATAACACCCATCACATAACTACCCTGTTATCAGTGTCATAACACCCATAACATAACTATCCTGTTATCAGTGTCATAACACCCACCACATAACTACCCTGTTATCAGTGTAATAACACCCATCACATAACTACCCTGTTATCAGTGTAATAACACCCATCACATAACTACCCTGTTATCAGTGTCATAACACCCATCATATAACTACCCTGTTATCAGTGTCATAACACCCATCATATAACTACCCTGTTATCAGTGACATAACACCATTACATAACAACCATGTTATGAGTGTCATAACACCCATAACATAACTAACATGTTATGAGTGTCATAACACCCATCACATAACTACCCTGTTATCAGTGTAATAACACCCATCACATAACTACCTTGTTATCATTGTCATAACACCCATCATATAACTACCCTGTTATCAGTGTCATAACACCCACCACATAACTACCCTGTTATCAGTGTCATAACACCCATCACATAACTACCCTGTTAGCAGTGTCATAACACCCATCACATAACTACCCTGTTATCAGTGTCATAACATGTTGTGTGTATACTCACCGAATTGATATTCCTGAAGTATTTTTAGTATTTTCAGTTTTTGATCCTACCACTACAGCACTCCCTATGGAATATTAATCACATCTTTATAATCACTTATTCAACTTGTCAACATTAACCTATATATTGGCTTATAGGTGACTGATCCCATAATTGTCTCTGATTGTATCATTACATAATCTAAATGTATGGTGTTCATAAATCATAGTTAATTCTGTGTATAGACATTATATTGTGGTTTAGCTGTCATTACGGCATCATATTGACATTTAATCCATTAAAGCTATACGCATTTGTGATCCAGGGTCTTAAATAACGTATAATATAAATAGATAAAATCCAGACAATGAAAAGAGAGAATATACCAGGTAAATGTCATAAGGGTATGACTGGATTCCACGACAGAAATTAAGACGGAGGAGTCGAGATAGAGTTTCTGTTTATAGAAGAATGACATTTCGACAATAAACAATAACAAGATTAAAGAGGTATATACGAATTTGTGACGTCATCATTATAACGGGTTGTGACGTCACACTTTGTGAGATTTCCGTGTGTACATGTTACATACAGTACCCGCAGAAAAATGCACGTGCTATATAGTACAGACTTACCAAGATCCATGCTATGGATATTTAAAATGAACTTTCAATTTTATATGCAGAATATTAAATTTGTAGCTCAACTTCTTTCGTGAGCAATTCGGACGGTGTTGAAGGTGCTAATATTTTTGTCAATGTTTCAAATATTAGAAGAGGACCCACTAGGTCGTTCCCAGCACACGGACACGTACGGATATGTCACCGCACGCATTTTTTTTATGCACCTACAGTGAAGCTTCCCTACAATATTTTCTGTAAACAGGGCCCTGTGTGACGGTAGTGTTGGTATGTTATGTGTCGTCTAAGCGCCTATTGGCCACACTCTCCCGCCAAATTTGACCATTGGTCGACGAACCCCAATATCGCGATTGTCATGTGAGAAGTGCCCTAGGATAAAAAATGAGTGGTCATACGGGAATGACCGTTATCATATACTAGGTGTGTGAGCCAATGGTCAGTCTGTCGAATGTTTGACCGTTATAACATCAATACTACATTATTAGGTGTGTACAAATTAGTGTATGGTCAACACGCTTGACCATTTGAAGTTTTGAGGAGTGTAGCCATGATATGGCGAGACTTTAGTAAGCGTGTTCAACAGTGACTTACAGGTGCGGAGTGCGAGCGTTGCCCTTGTGCCTCAAAATTAAGATTTTTATGCATAATAAATACATGCATTTATAATTAATGCTTGTACATGTATTGATAATTTTGCGATATAGATAAAGTGACGTCATCAGATTAAAATCACCAGATCAAACAGTTCATATATATCTCGGCATCATGGCTTGTTTGACAAACGCCATCAATATCAAAATTAAGATTAATCACCATAAAATCAAGATTGGAGTTGAATGAGTGGGCCTTGAATTAATAATTAATCATGTTATTTAATTAGACATGATGAGTGATGTATAATCTAAAATGGAATTAAACAAATCCGGATCATCGAATCCGGACGCCTAAAAATTATGAATAATGTGACGCATTATTAGAAATAGATTATATCATGTTAACACCTGTGACGTCAATACATTCCAGAGAAAATGCGTCTTATTTTCCTTTATGAGACGAGGTCGGAAAAAAAGAGAAAAATATTATACAGTTCCGTATCTACATCCATGCACGAATCTGATTAATGTCGCTGGTTGGCCACAGCTTACAAAAACGCCGTTCTAAAAATAAAAACAGCGTATTTTCTGAGAGACTGGTACGGAATGTCCCCGTGCGTATTTACATACAATAGAAATACATGTTTGTTGTTTGCGGTAACAGTCATCTATATAATATGCTTCCTTTTCCTTGCTCACACGACTTTTTATTAGACCTGATACATGCATATCGGTTTTAAAGTAGCGAGTTTTCCCTCCCGTCAATGGTGACGATTTCATCGCACGGCAAACTTGGCTGTCAACTGACTCTTTGATCAGAGGAATATTTTGATATAGGCTTTCAGCTTGTTTTCTAATCCTCAGTATATTGTGGTATGATATATCGAAGCGTAATTGATAAAAAAAATAAAAAAATAAAGATCAAATACTTTTTTAATTAACAGATTCTCAATCATTTGTCTTTCCACGACACGAAATCTGCGTGAAATGTAGTTTTTAATAAATATAAAATTATTTTGGACAAAACGCGTTTTTATTTTTTAAACTTTGAAACAAACAAAACATATGATACATTTGTTCTGAGAATTAAATAATTATTTATCTATTTCTGTGATGTCTTGCGGGAGCTGACATAACATTATTAAAAACAGCGTCAGACATTTTATACGACGTCAAATAGCGTCACAACATTTCAGTAAACTTAATAAATTGATAGCCTATCTATCAATAATACATAATTCAACGTCTATGTGTGTTTGTTTAGATATCATGAAGGTGTCTATTCGACCCGAGTGTAATTTATAATTGCTGTGACGAAGCTTTCCTGAGTAGCCAAATTTTAATACAGTTTCTCTAGAGTGCGCTTTGATAGTGTTAAAAACGTTCGGCATCATTCGGGAAACGTCGGTACTTTCCGTGAACGAGACAAGGTGTTCCTTTTCTGTATTTTAAAATGTCTGCATTAGGAGATACACGGTAGTTAATGCAAATTTTGGTTCCTAGTTATTTAGGTATTTATATATAAAAAAAAATTCTCTGTCAATATGTGCATTATTAAATTCTAATATTTAATCAAACGTATCTGTAATTGGTCTAATATACCACAAGTATACCAAGCGTACGCTTTGGAGGCAAACTGAGAAGTCTTTTCTGCATAGCCGTATAATATTATTTTGGCCCCGGATATGACGCGACAGGTGGCGTTACTGGTCAAGATGAAGTATGTGATTGGTCAATGTAGCGGTAAATGCAAAATGCAGATATGCAATTAAAAACGAAACAAAGTTAAGATCGAATGCAAACTGAATAAGTGGATGTATCTTTTCAAATGACACACTAATATAATCATATTCCTGATTCAAAGGCAGTCTTATTATCACCAAAAATGATTCAAACTGATATAATTTTGCTGTCCGTGCTAAAACGAATTAGTTCGTTATTTATTTCACCAGCAGTTTTACATTATAACCACCAGCATTAAAACTATGCCGTTTATCTTTTTAAAGATATTTCTTGTTTGTTCTATCGCATCTTACTCTGGATTTGCATTGAAAGGTGCTAATATCTTCTGTCAATCCGATCAGGAAATGAGATTTTAAAAGAAATGCCGTACATGACAATGACTGTACAGTGAAGCTTGAATACAGGATGCACATATCATATCGTTTTAATATGAAAAAGTAGATGATCTACTTTGTGTGGGAGTTGACATCATGACAAGTCATTCTCGCGTCAAACGTAACACGGTAAACTTGTGTTAATTTTTACCTTATATAATTTACAATATCTGTTAACCGCGACAGGAAATTCTGAAAAAAATAACAAAATATGACATATCTGGACTGAGATGCCCAATATTGAGAGTTACAGCTAATAAGAAAGTAATAAGCATCACTATATAATTCTAAAAATATAACATTGGTAAAATCATGTATTGATAATTCTTCTTTTTGTTCTTCTTTTTCTTCTTCTTCTTCTTCTTTTTCTTCTTCTTCAACATCCCCTTCTTAACCCCCTCTGAAGTTCACCTGTAATCCATCATATATGCCCCAGTAGGCCCCTAAAGGCTCCCATTGTAGGCCCCTATAGTCCATCTATTGGCCCCCTGTAGGCCCCTAAAGGTTCCCTTTGTTGGCCCCTTTAGTCCATCTATAGGCCACCTGTAGGCCCCTAAAGGCTCCCTTCGTTGGCCCCTATAGTCTCTCTATAGGCCCCTTGTAGGCCCCTTGTAGGCCCCTAAAGGCTCCCTTTGTTGGTCACTATAGTCCATCTATAGGCCACCTGTAGGCCCCTAAAGGCTCCCTTCGTTGGCCCCTATAGTCTCTCTATAGGCCCCTTGTAGGCCCCTAAAGGCTCCCTTTGTTGGTCACTATAGTCCATCTATTGGCCGCCTGTAGGCCCCTAAAGGCTCCCTTTGTAGGCCCCTATAGTCCATCTATAAGCCACCTGTAGGCCCCTAAAGGTTCCCTTTGTTGGCCCCTATATTCTCTCAATAGCCCCCCATGTAGAGCCAAAGTGTTTCTTAATTGCTGATATTTCACTGAAAATGTCAAAACATTTTTAGATCGATATGTGTTTTACTTTCTATCACGTGATTTATGGTATTGGTGTCCCCCAACATCCACCCCCTGGACACTGACCTCATTAGATTAATTAATTAATACATACGTCAAACAATCAAGAATGACCTCTTTTGTTCATTTCATTTATCTTATTCCGTTATGAACATACTTTTGATTCATACAAGCAGATTTTCAAAAATTAATTTTTAAGACAGTTATTTTCAGCATTTGTTATGTAATTATATACATTAATATCATTTATTATAACATTCACCTTGTGTAATTTTAGGTAAATAAAAACATGGGAACAGCTAAATTAGCTTTATCAGCCGGCGTAATGTATAATTTCAAAACAAAAAAGAAGAAGAAAAAAAGATGATTCATCAATATCGGAATTCATTGTCGGCAATGACGCGAGGCGAGCATTATTCAAACAGTTGTAAAAAAAAAAAAAAAAAAAGTCAAATAAATGTAGTTGTGAGTATGACCTGTGAATCACTATTTCAACAAAAAATATTTCATTTTTTTAATCGATTACGTGGATATCTATAAAACCTCTTAAAATATGTGAAATATTAAGTCCAGTTTTTGTGACACTTCTTTCTGTCATCGGAAGTTGTCAATTTCGTATTGAAGCCTATGACGTAACCACTAGATTGTCCCCGTGACCTTTGTTAAGGTCAAACACACCGCTGAATTCTTACTCAGCAGAATGTGGCGACCTTTAAACATTTTTTTAGTATTGTTTGTCCAATAACACAGCAATAAGGTTATAAAAATAGAAAGAAGAAACATTTTTAAACGACAAACAAAGTTTATGTCATTTGGAATTAACACATGTTCGAGTTTTTATGGCATTTTGACACTTTAGATAAATAACGTTTTTATGTCAGTTAAAAAAGAGCATTCCTTTTCACAGGGACATCTTCGTAATTAGCATTGTGTGTTTCAATCATTTGATGAACATACTAATTTGATACTTTACAAACCAGGCATTCGTTCATTTTCTTTTCTTTTAGGAACAAACCTTTGATTTGCGAATGATATGAATATTTGTCGAGGAGCAATTTACACTGTGTAGGTTAAGCTTATTCTGTCCATTGTTGCCTTAGTCAGGCTTCGTCAGGATCTAAAATCAAGCTCTTACAAATGCATTCAATCCGTTCTTTTTAATTCTAATATCGTCAAAACATGCAGCAATACCTACTCAGACCTGCCGGAGAAAACCTTTCTTGCAATGACGTTTTGATATTCATTATGTCGGATAAAATATTTTCCGGCATCTCGACTAAGTTCGGAGATAATAATATTTAATAAATAAAATTGATACATATAGCCTTAATATAAATTTCAACTTAACCTCATAATGACTTTAGATTAATTCCTTAATATGATAACGCTAACATTTGTTTCCACGCATTTTCCAAAAAAGGATTAATATGATTTCACACATTGTAAATCTAATTCTGTTCGAATGTACTTCTAGGATGTCCTTCAAAATGGATTAGTTTGATATCGCAAGGTCACACATCTAAAATCAATCTTTGTTTGAATGAATTTTAGGTATGACGTCATAAGTCCGTTATAATTGATATAAATATAGACTTTGTCATTTCCTCGTACATATTACATACGGTACCGATCATTGGTTGACATAGTGTCTGTTTTCTGTCAATCATTTTAATGAGGATAAAATAAAACACAAAGCTATATATGTACCATCAAATATCACAGTATACTTCAGGGCTGATGTAATTATTTATGATAAATACAATTCTAAGGAATTTTGCTCGAGGTGTTTACAATTTTTTCACAATGACATATTAATTGTAACTTTTTATTTTGTATGACTTTATTAAATGATATCATGTATTTAACAAATCTTTGGAACCGTATTAGAAATAAATTTGCTTAAAAAGTGCAAAAATAGTATCTGTTTAATTTTCCACTCATGGAAACTTGTGTTTCTGAAGTAGATAGTAATTATGAATATGTTTCTACCTGGACGATGTTTGGGAAGTTGTGTGCCGATCCGAAGCAGTACCCGTGCATATAATCACGAAGTATAGCATAGCATCACTAGATAAAAAAAAAATCATGAAAAATATGTTTTTATAAGGAAATGCTATCTTGAGTGAAGTAATATAATTGCCAATAGAATATATTGTGTTATTACTTGTCGAGATAATTTATCTATTTATACGTTTGTTGTCTTTGTAGGTGTCCCTGCTGTAAACAGCCAATGGGGGTTTGGACTCGGTAAAGGCGACAACTGGGACTTGCTCTGGTCAAACATTGGTGACCTTGATAAGTATGACCTCAACAAAAACAGCAACGAACTAGCCAACAACGTGACCCCTAGACAAACCTCAAATCCAGGCGGAACGTCATTACGAAGCCGATATGGACGTTTCGTCCAATCTGCTGATAGCAGTGACGAGTCGGACGACAGCAGCAGTGAGGAGATATCTGTAGGTATCGGTGAAACTATATACAATACTTACCTAGGAAATAAACAAAATGACAATTATGATAATCGATTGGAAAGACAGCCGACAGCAGGGGAATACAACACTGAAGGGGAGGAGTATGTATACAACCGTGAAGCCGGAACCGGAAGTGAAACTGAAACCGATAATAATGGACAGAATAGTGGAAACTCACAAAGGCAGTCCGGATCTTGGAAATCGCCTTGGACCGAAACTGGATCAAATAGAGAAGGAGGATTCACAAAGCAAAATAATCAAGATATGAATTACGAAAAACGTAGTCCGCATAATCAACGAGGTCAGCAAGGTCAAATAGGTCAGGGAGTGGATCAAGGTCAACGGGGTAACACCAGAGGTCAAGGACCGTCAGGTCAGCAACGGTATCATTCTTGGGCGGATTATCAACGTCAACAGCAAAGACGCAATATGGGTGAGGAATTTGAGCCTGAGGACGTGACACCAGCAAGTAACGGTGGTCAAGGTCAAGGTCAAGGTCAAGGACATGGTAGAGGTAATGGTCAATTAGGTGAAAATGAAGTCGAGGGAAATATGCGACAAAGTGGTGCTCAAGCATCAGCGACAACAGGTAGTGAGTTTGAATGGATTGAACCAGAGGATAGGACGACCCCGGCTAGCGTCTCTGATAAAAAGACGACAACTGGTACTGAGTTTGAATGGATAGAACCAGAGGATAGGACGACCCCGGCTAGCGTCTCTGATAAAAAGACGACAACTGCTAGACAGGAATATGAGGCAGAGGACGTCACAACACAAGCTCCGGGTGGTTCAGCTACCAGTGGAAGAGTTACCGTCCGTGGAAGTACTACAGAGGAATACGAATTCGAAGGCAGAAAGACAACTACGACTGATCCGAAGAATAGCAAGCAATCTGTAGATACATGGGAGAGTGGTATGGCCACCAATCCAAATAAACCCGGTCAGACCGGGCAGGGAGGTAAAACACCAGATGGTAACTTCAGGGGAAGGTGGGTCGATATCGGGGAGAGACCACAACAACAGAATGTAGTTAATTCAACAGATAAGAACGGGTGGGCCATGTATGCTGGTTCTGTTGAAGGTAGTGGCCCTGAAAGGGAGCCCAAACCAAGCAATCATGGGTTGATTTAAATCCGAACGAGAAACAGCCGACAACAAACCAAGGTCACACAAAACCTGGCAGTGCTTCTGATCCGGTACAGAACGGACAGACGTTCCCTGGGACAAGAGCTAGGCCTTCCCAGCACGGAAGCATAGATACTGGAATGCCTTCAGATAGCAAACCAAATTCCATACCCTCAGGAAATATGAAAACGAGTCCCTGGTTAGATACTTCACCTCATATGCTAACACGCCAACCAAAACCATCGATTGGTAATGGTCAGCAGCCGAACAAGACACCATTGGTTCGACCAGAATTCCAGCGAGACAGATCACCTGTTCATGCTAGGCCGTCAGACCCTGTTGTTCGCCAACCTGCTTTACGCGACCCTGCTTTACGCTACCCTGATGCACGTGACACCGCTGGACGTGACCCCGCTGGGCGTGATCCTGCTATACGCTACCCTGATGCACGTGACCCCGCTCGACGTGACCCTGCTATACGCTACCCTGATGCACGTAACACCGCTGGGCGTGACCCCGCTATACGCTACCCTGATGTGCATGACCCCACTGGGCGTGACCCCGCTATACGCTACCCTGATGCACGTGACTCCGCTGGACGTGACCCCGCTATACGCTACCCTGATGCACGTGACTCCGCTGGACGTGACCCTACTGTACGCAGCCCGGGTGGACGTAACCCTGCTCTTGTGAGACCGAATCGCTTTAATCCAATGGCGAGACCAGAACGTCCTAGTAGGCACAGATCCCCACCAGCACAGCCTTCCGTCCCAAGTCCAACGCCAATCAGATCATCGACACAGCCAAGATGGAGGCAACAACCGGTAAGACAGTCGCCACCAAGAGGACCAAAGCCAGAACAGACAGCGCGTACAAATATTTCTCCAAATAATGTACGCGAACCTTCACCTGAGGGTTGGGTCGATCCACCAGCAATGGATAAACAGGCGCCTAGGCAGCCATCGCGAGAAACGAATACAAATTGGAACGCTTTGAATGGTGGACAGAGGAATGTACCGCGGCCCCAATGGAATCAATTTCAGCAGCCAAGACAACATAACCGTGTAGTTAAGAAACCGGAAAACAATGTACATCGCTCCGGACAACAGACTGGACCAGCAACTATTCACAAGGTAGTCCGGCCTGCTCAACCGAACCGGAGAGTTGTCCCTGGGCCATCAAACTTTAACAATGTCGCCCGTCCTCAACAACAAGACTGGAGGGCTAATTCAGGGTCACCAAAAGTAAACAATGTAGGTTCGAAAGTTCCAACCCAGTTCCCCGCAGGTAATTCCAAAGTATTGTCATCTGTTGTAGGCCAAGGTCGCCCGTTGATGAGGCCCGACTCGACATCAGGGCCAGCAGGTAAAAACACGGTTAATTCGAACAGCCTCCCGATAAAGAAACAAACACACCCTATCCCATTCAAAGATAGACAACCTGTTTTCAAAGATATCAATAGTGCGCTTTCATCTCGGTCCGGCGACAACTCCGGAAATCCGCCCGCAGATTGGCACACCGATACACAGCCTCAAGCTGTTGTAGATCACGTGACAGAAAAGCCAGTGGTAGACGGTACCAAAGTCAGCAAAAAACCAATGATGCCCGACACTAGTCACGTGACTGTTGCGATGAAGCTCGACGTGTCAGATGCCAGTGTGCAAAGTCTCAAAACCAATGACTGGGGGAACGACCTTCACCGAGGGGATTTCGTCTACAAGCCCAAACCAACAAAAGTACCACGAGGACACAAGTCTAAGGGGAGCGTACAGAACAAGTGGGTAAATAATCCAGACACTACTCGTGTTAACCAGGAGAAGCCAAAACGAGGCCGCATCGAAACGAGTACGTTTTCAGTCATTAGGCCTAATTCACAAACAGCCCATACTGGTCCCGCAATAATCCGACCGACAAAGCAAAACAGCCACCCGTGGAGTAACAACAACACTATTGAAGCAGCTGGGGAAGGTAGTAACATGCATATGAAAAATATAAAAAATCTTATTGATCAGCAACGTCCGTCGTCAGTGATCAAACATTTCATTGAAATGACGACAGAGAATGGGCTAGATGCCTCCGGTTCCCAGGGAATAAAGGTCTCATTACAAACATTGATCAGACGTTGTCTTCAGATAACCCCCGGGTTATCAATCTTCTCCGTGATATTGAAAGGGCAAATCAGCAACCGGTCCAAGGTCAACAGGAAAATGGTGTTCCGAGAAATGACGTCATAGCTAAAATGTCGTCAACAGGCGTCCTTGGCCAACACCCTAACACTATCGACATGGCACCAGGTCATGGTAGCATTGTAGATGGTGTTAATGCCGAGGTACTTCTCAACAGCAATGCTAATTTACACGGTGTAATCAATAGTAAGGATTCCAAACGGTATAGACCAGCCAATGGAAATTCCGTGTTACACAGTTCAAAGTTAGAGAATACTAAAAATAGGGCACCTTACCAAGGATTCCGTACGTCAGGCACAGACAATGATATCCATTTCGGTGAAATCAGCCTCAAAGTGAAAAGCGTCAACGCTGAGGCAAGGCCATTGGAGGAGGCGGAGGTAGGCGGACCAGGAAACGTTGTTCCAGGATCTAATAACAGTGTGAAGAATAGCGAGCAAACACAGAAAGGAGATGTGTCAAACGGGAAATATTCAAACAATGGTAATACTATAGATCAAAATGTAGGTAGGACAAATGTAAACAAAGCAACAATTAACACAGGAAACAAAAGAGTGAAAACAGACACCAAAAATGTACAGTCTAGTATAGATAGCTCTAGTGCTAGTACAATAAACCCAGTTGTACATACAGAATCGTCAGCAAAGTCAGAATCTAACACGAACCCTTCACAGAAAGAAAGCAACACAAAACCAAGCACACAATCAAAGTCTTCAAGCACGGCAAGAAGTCAAACAAGGGTTGCTCAACAGACCGTGTCGGGCACCATAGGGCAACAGACCGCGAGAGGCGCACGAATACAACATCAGGCGCAACGCCGAATACAAAGACCGACCCAGGGAGGTTTCGGTACGCCGTGGAGGGGCGGGGTAGACGGCGGTGGGGTGTGGAAAGCAGCAGCCAGAAATGAAGCGAGAGAGCTCGTGTTGGAGAAGGAAGGACATTGGAACTGTAAGTATCATGTGACCGAATCTGTGACTTTATATTGCACATTTTTATTCATTTCTAATTTGTTTTAGCCAAAACAAATGTTTCAAAGCGCTTTGAAATACTGTCGTGTATATTTTGCGTATTTGCGCAATAAACTGGCGTAAAATTTGGCGAAACTGCTGGAATCGATTTTTAAAACAGGGAAAGATTTGAAATATAAGCAATAAAAATGATGGAAGTTTAATCCATCTATTTTTGTAATCGTAATACATTACTAAGTATATAAGGTATTCCAGTAAATATTGCATCATTGATTGATGTTATACATTTCAGATAATAATGTATTTGTCATATTCGTTGTTATTCAATGGAAAATTTTCACGCATTTTAGCAGCTTAATTTCACACGCTTTTTGCTTTTATTTATTTTTGCCAACTACTATATATATAGTATTATGTTTACATTGTGTATGAAATTTATGGTCTTCTGTTCAGTTATTCTATTCTGGAGCTGCATTTGGTGCAATCTATATGAACATTCTTGTTGCAAGCCTACTTTCGACAATAAAAAAAAAAAAAAAAAAAAGATATGCGCACGTAAAGCACGCGCAGGCCACAATCCTTGCTATAGAGCCATTACTTCACCTATTAATAATAACAAACCTGTAACACGCATGTGTCCCTCTAACTACCCACTCTCTCCCCTCACCAGCGGTGAATATCACCACCATAGGGAGAAAGAGCAACATGTGCCCTGTGTATGACGTCACGTATCAGGAAAACGCCGTTATCCTCTCTACTGGTCACAACTCGTGTCAAATGTGAGTCAACACGAACAAAGTATACTCTAGTTTAGTGAGTCAAATGTGAGTTGACACGTGTACCGTAGTTTAGTGAGTCAAATGTGAGTCAACATTTACAACGTACACTTTAGTGTAGTGAGTCAAATGTGAGTTGACATGTGTGTCGTAGTTTAGTGAGTCAAATGTGAGCTGACACGTACAAATTAGTGAGTCAAATGTGAGTTGACACGTGTGTCGTAGTTTAGTGAGTCAAATGTGAGCTGACACGTACAAATTAGTGAGTCAAATGTGAGTTGACACGTGTGTCGTAGTTTATGAGTCAAATGTGAGTCAACACGTACAAAGTATACTCTAGTGTAGTGAGTCAAATGTTAGTCAATACTTATATACCCTAGCGTAGTTTTAAAATTGAGTTGACACGTGTAGTGTGTCAAATGTTAGCTAGCACGTACATTTTTATATCCTAGAGTAGTGTTAGTGTGCCTATACTATTCAAGTACATGTATATTATAGAAAATAGTTTAATATTTATCGAAGCTGTTGGTGGCTGGTGCCATTTATAGTACAGGGAAACTTATTCTATTCTGAGTCATATATTAGTTCACTTCGGGTCTCGCGAAAGTTCATCAGTTGTACAATTATTTATTTCTCATTGATTCCAAAACGATCATATGGTATATCACCTACCCTTGTTTGTGTTCGAGTCCTCGGCCATTGTCTGACAACAAACTGTAGTTAAACGTCATGTGTAACTATAGAGTGGTTGAGGTGTGTAACAAAACACATTTTCATAATTGATAAAAAATAATTATTGACAATTTTTTTTAAATTAATTTTGAATTTTTAAAAAATGCGCCAATGACAATTGCTTTCATCCATTGCTTTATTTGCACGCTTGCGTCACACTAAACAATATGCATTATTTTAGCATTTAATGCTTTGCACCAATGTATTACTGACCATTATTGAAAGAGAATGCCGAATAACATTTCAAAGATAAGATATCAATACCGATATATATTTATATATATATAATACTTCAGGTTAATTTAGTCGTGAAATCGTATACACTATGTAGAGAATAAAGTGTCTATATAGACTTGTAATGTATGTTTTGTAAATTTCAGAATTATGATTTTTAAAAATACTTGTTTTTTATCATAGCGTTATCACATGGCATCAAAGACCGAAAAACAACCCATTTCAGCAACAGGCGTCGTTTGGTGTGACAGGGCACTTTATCACCGGGTAAGTCTGATTATTGAAATAACATAAGTAACTCACACTTATTATTTCTCCGCCCCCCCCCCCCCCCCCTTTTTTTTTTCTTTTTCTTTTTTTTTCGCACTCAGGAAAAGGTTTATTTTCAGCTTTTTTTTAAAATAATCAACAGATTCGGTTTATTTCTATTTCTGTCAGTGACAATTTAAACCAATTCTAATATTGATTTAAAATGATTTTTATTTATACACAGTATTTAAATATACAATATAAAATTTATCAATATATACCTAATGCCACGCCACGAGGCTGTTGGGGGGCATTGGCCAGGTATGTGATTTCATGATAATTGGTACATAATTATGCTGGAAACAGGATTTTGTATATTATTCCTATTAAAGTGTCTTCAGTTCATGTTTATAGAAACTTTAAAATTGAAGTAACATCAGGGAGATTAGATTGAAATGAAAAGTAAAGATATGATCTGAAGTAGATCACTGTAGTTCTACACGAAAATCCACGCAGGTATTTAGGAAGCATAAACACTTCATCTTAAATAGTTGGTGAAAACACATAAATTAAATCCTCTTATCAAATAGAGGGTGCTTCTGCCTATCTCTGAATGCCGCCGATTTTGGAGTGATTTCGTGTCTTTTCACTCTCATTGTATTTCTTCTTCTATTTAGTATTTACAGAAAACTGATTTGATCAGTTTCAAATTCAACTTAAATTTAATATCATTAATCATGCGCTAAACTTTAAGTTTCGCGCTGAAAATAGAATATTATAAACTTATCAAAAATTAAAATTAAAAACGTCCTTGATTTGGGTCATTAAAACCTACAGAGTACCTGTTTCACCATCCATTATCGATGTAAGTTTGTTGTTTGGGGATGTTTAACATAATAATTGTCAGTGGGGATGTCACTATTTCCGGAAATACTAGTGATGTTTACCGTAAAACATACGGAGCTCCGCTGAACTGACACATACAACCATGACGTGTTGGCCGTCAGTCATGATCCATTTCTGTACATAGATAATCACTTTCTCATTAGTGTATACATCAAATGTCTCCGGCCCGGTGAAATATGATTCATGTATATAGCATGTCCGACTGTATATCACCTTAACACTGTACTAAGCTGTATGTCTTGTCTGTAAAAACTGGGACAGGATACGTCGTTAATGACTTTCCACATTTGTTTCCATTATGATATCGGATAAAAAAAACCCGCTGACAAATTATTACCTTCGCATATGTCGACCATTGATATTTCTGATCGAGAACAAAGCCAGTGTACTGCAACACATGCTTTTCTGAAGTCTCTTAATATCTTTGAAGCTTTTTGTGTCTAGTTTTAATATTCTTGTTTTCCTGTGTTTACACCATTTGACTTCTTTAATGTATGTCTTTGTCAGTAACAATGAAACAAGATTTCAGGAATATATACATACGCTCTATTCAATGATTAATTTCATTATACATTTGATATAATGTATACATTATTTTGATTTGACATGCTAGGGAAATTATCTTTAAACAAGCCTTTTGATACCGTCTCGAAAAAAAGTATCTGATATGACATATTTCGTGTAAAAGGCCGATCACCATTTGGCTTAACCAGGCAATATGAATTGCTTAAAGCTCTGATATTTTCAATAAACACCAACTCAATATTAAAATTCTTTAGTTAAGCTCCATGGTATAAGCATGAATGAACACAATAGCAAAATGATAAAGTAACCGGAATTCCAGTAATAATTCCGCTGTTGTTCGAAGTGTGATCACTTTCTCCTCGTAACATTTGTTTACTTTTTTTTTGTTCCTATCTATAATTCGTCAATTATTGTATATATAATTTAATTTTGTATGAAACACGCATTTTCATTGGCTGAAATAATTTTGTAATACCTCCATAACAAATTTTTTGACGTTGCGAAATGTAACGTCATTTTTGATTGGCTGATGACGTTGCGTAATAATTTAGCACAGAAAAGAGTTCGCCAAAGAAAGTGAAATATCTTGGTGTGTATAAGACGAAATTAAATTATAAGAATTAACATAAATTATTTTTTCTGTTATACAGTCATAACATAAAAAACTGGAGTGTACTCTCTTCATAAACCGCTTCGCGGTTTATTTAGAGTACACTCCAGTTTTTTCTGTTATGACTGTATAACAGAAAAAATAATTTATGTTAATCCTTAAATATGAGTTGAAGTGTAAACGTAAATAAATAGAAATAAGGCTCAGTGTGTCACAGTACGACTGTTTTATAGTTAGTATATGGTGCTAATATATCTATGTAAAACGTGAATGGAGGAATAAGATATACCGTGTATTGGTAAGTGTAAATTCGTGTACCGGATATAAATAGAACTATGTACACCTCCCAATGTGTCCAGGCTATAAGGTCACTCTATATTGTAACAAATAATTCATCTTACTTATAGTTTTTGTTTCTTGGTTGTCTCATGGTGTCTAAAAAATACAAGAATATATCATTTCGAGGTTGACGTTTCATTAAATATTACAAATATGAGTTATGAAAAATACCTGTTTAGTTAGTTTTCCTTGGTGATAATTTCACCAGAGCAGGTTGTGATATTTGTATTATATAATTATATATACCATTAATAAATTAATTAAGGTGAATTTTCATATCTATTGCTAAGAAAATGATATCCTGATACTGAAAAATTATGCAGACATTTTAAAGATGCGTTATTGTCATGAATGCTTTTTTCGTAATTTGAATCCCAGGCTTATTGTTTCAAAGTAAGTTTAAGACAAAGTACTCATGAAATACAAATAGCTACGGATTAAACACTAACGCGTTCAGTTTGTGAATATATTGTTCAAATATTTTTGTATTTGTTGCAGAATGCGCTACGTTCCTGTGGTGACGTATGTGAATGCTAGATGACGTCACTTCCGATCAAAACGTGAACACTAGAGGTGACTGCTGACCTCGTGCAAATAAGAGAAAAAAATGGAATTTGTGACACAAAAGTGATTCTGTCATCAAACTTGGAGATAAGGAGAGTTTCCGTGTGATGTGTGAGAACCGTAGACATGGCCTATTTATTCTTTGTGAGACGCTTAATTTGTGACGTCATACCTCCAGCGACTCAAGTATGACTGAACTGAGGTTTTAGTGGACAAGTTACTGTTGAATGTTTAATTTTGTCGAGTATTTAATTTCGCTTTTAACAGTAAACATAATAAACGCGAACAGGCTGTGCTCTTTATTGCACGAATATATACCTCTATTGATGATTCTATACAACCCCAAACCATGTGCAGATATTTAAATAATGTCGATTCTTCTTTTCGTAATAATTGAGGTTGTAAAAATTATTAACAGATTCTAGAAAATTACATAAATAAAAACAAATTTTGTTTTGCTTTTTGATAATTTCCACTAAAAACATTTTCGTTTCATAATTAATTTCGGTAAAAGTGCGAGAATGATTTATCTAAAATAATTAGTGAAGTAACTGACGAGTCCCCGTACGTCATTCGTTAAACAATAGGGTATTGTAGTTATTGATTACGATTACTTGGATAATTCACAATGAAATATGAATGCTCTGTCATAATGGAATATCCTGCCAATATGTCCGTAATACTTACTATATCAAATATAACAGCGAGTTAGATAGCGTTATGGTCTTCATCAGGCCTAAAACGTATATAATACCTAGACGCAGTTTGCTCAAGGAATGTTAAATATAATGTTTAAATGATCAGTGTATATATTACTGTTATTATCTATATCTTCTGTTAACGGGAAGAATGTGTGACGTGTTGATGAAAGTGATTTGATGACGATTGTCTTTATGTTTTGTGTGGCTGAATGCGTTACATTACTGACTTTTACCAAAACATCCAATTAAGCTTATTAACTAATAATTATACAAACGTTACTGTTGCCGTCAAACCATGCATTGTTTCATTTTGTATATTGTATATTGTTAATATAACGAAACAAAATTTTAATTATACTTTGCTAGTCAAATTTGTACACTCATGAACATTAAAGTTTGTATTTAAATCGTTGAAAGTGAAATCAGTCGTTAATTATAATAAAGAAAAAAATCAAGGTAATTACCCTGATTGGTTTTAATTAAGTTTAAAGTTAATATTCAGTAGTCAGTGTCTGAAATGATATCTCGATTTACGTTTAATATCACTGACAAGTGTGATAGGAAAATAGCTAAATCATTGTCGAAAGTGATGAGTGATGAAATAATGATGTAGGATTATTTAAGTGTAAATAATCTACTGATACATGTATACAAATATATTTGAATTTCCTGTCGTAGTTGTACCGAAAGAAATATATATAATATATGTACAATTCGTATCCATGTATGTAAATACATTGCGATCCAGGTATTCTATATCACCTTATAGACGACTTCCCCAATGATCATGTCAGGGTATCGGGCCGACCATCACTGCGCCATTGAAACGTTCTTTTTTTAAGAACGCCGATGTGGCGCAGCGGTATAAGCTGCGGGTATTTCTGGCTAGGCGATTGGGTGCCGTAGATCGTGAGTTCGAGGCCCGGTCAGGGCACGAGTCAAAAAGTTGTCTTGCTTCGTCATTTGTGTTGCTAAGTTATACATGTACATGTACATATATTTATATATATATGTACATGCTTCGTCATACGTTAGGTATATACAGTTGAAGATGATGCAGTGATTGGTGTAGATTGTAATTACAAAACTATTAAGTAATTCTGTAAATTAGACACTAGATAGTATGGAGTGTGTTAGGAAAGAATGGATGGAATGTATTTATTATATACATTACTCATTAAATTGTCAGGAAAAATCAGCTAATAAGCTGAGTTAATTAAAGTTGCTTAGTTAATGAAGGTCAAAGGTTTTGTTCTTTGTCAGGAAAACACACAATACACTTTCATGGTTAAAACTAGCTATTTAGATACGTTCATTCACTTAATGCAAGTACATCCTTTCATGCCTATAATTAAAGTTATTCAATAGGAAAAATTACAATCTGAAAATCATGCGCCTTACGGTAAGCCGAGAACAACTAGCATTGTTTATAACACATACGCCATGAACAATAGATAGTAAGTAAAATATTACGTATAAGTAAACACATAATATAAGTCACCAATTGATATTTTTCTTTACAAGAGTAAAGTCCCGAATGCCTTATTGTTTTATTGAATCATTCCTCACCTTTTTGACGTGGAAGTAATATCTGTGTACCATACAACCGGACGCGTCATATTTCCTAATCTAAAGGTCCCACTCCTCCAACACGTCATATTTCCCAATCCGAAGATTCTACTCCTCGAACACGTCATATTTCCAAATCTAAAGGCCCCACTCCTCCAACACGTCATATTTCCAAATCTAAAGGTCCCATTCCTCAGACATGTCATATTTCCCAATCCTAAGGTTGAACTCCTCGAACACGTCATATTTCCCAATCCTAAGGTTGAACTCCTCGAACACGTCATATTTCCCAATCCGAAGATTCTACTCCTCGAAGACGTCATATTTCCAAATCTAAAGGTCCCACTCCTCAGACATGTCATATTTCCCAATCCTAAGGTTGAACTCCTCGGACACGCCATATTTCCAAATCCGAACGTTACACTC
Source organism: Pecten maximus (assembly GCF_902652985.1). NCBI lineage: Eukaryota > Metazoa > Mollusca > Bivalvia > Pectinida > Pectinidae > Pecten > Pecten maximus. Next base: position 38,007,884 of record NC_047027.1, on the reverse strand, counting down.
CCAATACATATTTACATCACACATTTGAAATATGTTAGCACTTTGAATTCAGACACAAAAATCTAAATTCAGATACAGCTGGGTTTTATATACATGTACCTCTGTACACTTTTTATATTTTAATTTTAAAACACAGATGTTTATGATACATTAATAGTTCCTAGCATATTTTCAACCAACTTACACCTTACACCACAAGGTAGTACATCGAGCCTTCCAATTTATAATGATATATACGAATTGTGCGCACGCTCCGATTAATATTTAGAGATGGATAATTAAGGCATGTTTCTATTATTCACACAACCTGAAATATCAGTGGGCACCTTATTTCATTTCAAACTGTAAAAATAGTTTTGCAAATGTATCCGACTGATCCATACAACATTCAATGCTTATAAACAAAAACTCCATTTCACTTTCATTTACCAACCATTTATTTAGAAAACAAAATTAACTGTATTTTAAACGTCTGAAAAATAAAACTGAACATATTTCAAGCAAGTCCATGAAGGTACATAATGTTAAGTACATGTACATCGAATGTGACGTGAGGTCAATATTATTGGATTATTTTCACGAACAAACAAACATTTGGCAAATCATACTTTGAAGGCATCATAAAGGAACATTTTTTCTATTGAATGAAAATGACAAAGCACAAGTATACCCTTAAAAGTAAGTCGTCATGATATATTTTCGTCCATCGATATTTTGCGCCATAGAGTAAGAAAACAATGTAAGTAAGAAACTCGTTATATTCTACACAATAGTCATGATTAACTTATCTAAACAATGGAAAATACATTTTCAGATAAAAAAAGAAACTATCTAGCGATATCATTCACAAAACAGAGATAAATTAAAATCGTTTATAAATTCACTGGATCATAACTGGAATGGCGTTAGTTAATAAAAGTAAACAAAAACACGGAATAAGATTCGGGAAAGATTTGTATGTTTTAGCGATAATCGTATTTTGGAAATTTTCGCGTTAGAAGTATTCCGCTGAATTATAATCGAGTTATCAGACATTAATTACCATACCTAGGGCAGTACGAATTCAACATGACGCTGATTTAGTTAACCGTTAAATTTACTCGGTTAACCACTATTAGTAAGTTAACCTCCAATTTTACTCAGTTAACCGTTAAGTAACCGCTTTTACTCATGTAACCGCAAATCTTACTCAGTTAAAGGCGAAAACTACTCAGTTAAATGCTAAATTACATTGCATCAATATATGCAAGTTTACGATTAATATTTATGATGAATATCAATCTCACGCGAAAATGAAGAGGTGTTAGAATATAACAACACAATTATTTCAGAGGTGTAAAAAGTCACCAGGACTGTTTCACGAAAATGAAAACAGAAACAAAATTAAACAAGTAAAGAAAAAATGCAAAAAATCCTAAAAAATAAAATCTTGTGGGAGTTGTAAGATTTGAAGGTCAATTAAGATAAGGAAATGCTTGTTCAGTGAATTCTGAAATATCAGACATGACGTTTTGGTATGTGACGTATACTACAGTGTTAAAGGTCATATCTACTGCAACTTATTATCTATACTGAACAGAAACAGTAAACGCAATATCACTGCATAGATTGTCAATCAAATACAGAATATATTTCGATGACATTTCGTACAATTATGAGGTTATTACTTTATATTTGTACAATGCTATAACTGTAACAATGCTTGACAGCAATGATGATGTATATATACACAACTATACATAATCTGGATCATGATTGTCAATCAAAATCACCAATGTACTAACGAGTGTGTAATAGTACAGACACTCTAAGGAAGACGAGTAGCGAACCCACCAAGAATCTTACAACAGCATATTAATGATAAATGGAAGTAATTTATGTTTTGTTAAGCAAAAATATTGGTCGTTGTAACATTTTGATATGAGCAACAGCGAATGCAATGAAGCATGAAAATACTGAAAGACAAACATCAACACATTGATCATAATGCTATTGTAAAACAAAATCAAAGCCAGAAATGACGAATCAGTGAGAAAACCTCATTAAAACTACAAACAAATATACCCGATTTACCAGAATGATTGATAACATGAAATGAAAAAGTAACAAAGGTTGAGCAGAACATCAAGATTTTTAAAATTTTAGAGGCAAACAATATTTACAAATAACAACATGGCGAATACTTACAGCACTATTTGCACTATTTAATTGAAAACGTGTGTGTCGAATGTTTGTTTGATTAAAATAAAATGGGGGAAAACTATGAAAAAAAAATAACAAAAAACAACAAAATGTAACAAACGGTTATCACAATAATTTGATACGTAATTCGATCTTTCAATAATGACTAGAGATTATCAAACTGAAAAAAAAATCAAAATAAGTATATCTGAACAGAATAAGCCAATAAACATACACTAAGACGGCTACCAAATAAGCATTTAAACTCTGTCTTACATCTACATGGTAATTACATCTCAGTTATCAGAGGTCTTGTTGGGGCGATACCTTGATGCCACGTATCGTAAGATTATTTAATAAAAGAAACAAAATACATTAATATATTGAAATATGAGTCAATGGTATACTATGTTACAAGGTACACAGCATAAGTATTGCTAATTTATTTATAATGTACATATTTTTGAGAAATAACACATCAATCACTATCTTAAATTGTTCTATAATAGTCTAATTCACCTTATCAACATGTGATGCAAGTGTAAACGTTTCTTAACACTCAAATAGAGAGTTACACGAAGGGAGGCAACCCTTATAACCCATAGGAAAATCTTACAACAATGAGATGCTCTACAACAGTGCGTGCTGCAAAGTCGCATCTAGTGAAACTAGAGATCCCAGAGGGACCTTGGTGTCCAACATTAAATAATAATTATTTGGACTATGTAAGACTTATTCTTTCTCTACTTTTCTCATGTTTCCTCCTCTTTTTGTCTTTATCATTTGATCGAGTAGAACGTACACGTGTAATATGAGAACTGATTTATCTAGGAACTGTCAGAGAAATTATAAGTTACACCAATACATTTCAATATGTCCCTCTGAAAGCCATTTGTTTTTGTCTGATCAGACTTATAATCAAATGGACATATCTATGGATAACGGGGAAATTTCAAAAATACCCTTCCGGTACCTCATCATGCAGAAAATAAATACTGAATGATACAAAATAGTAACAAATGTTGGCAAGAAACAAAGAACAAGGCTTTGTTTCATTAACAGGTCCCATGACCTTTAGTTGAGATATGTTATAATACAATTTATCATACCATAGAATTACTTACGTAAACCAAGCACCGTACACAATGTATTGACTAGATAATGTATTGCGTTTTCTTGGTGAATTATAGCATTCTTTGTTCCTACATGAGATTCATCGAGATTGTGCTAATATCTCCCCATCAGAATGATTATTGTAATTGTATGATGTATATCTCTTATGACAAGGAACTAATCTATAATTATCTAAAAACAAAGAACATTGTACACGGTTTTCAGCATTTACAAAAAAAAAAAAAAAAGAAGAAGAAGAAGAAAAAACAACTTTGCTTTGCTTGATTATCACATTTAGGGAAATCCGATGATTCCTATGCTCGGCAGTCTAATTCCAGAAATATTCCTGACAATATTTATAATTAAATCATAGCAAGCATATGATACTGGACATAAGTCTCACAAAAGCGTTATGACAAATACAAAACCAAGTAACTTAAAGGGAAACTCATTCAACCATGGAAAAAACATATTCGATTTCCTGAACTGACTGAAATGAATGAACAAATGATAAAAGTTAATACAAACAGTTCAGAGGAATGCAAATAATTAAGAACGTTCTAGTTAAAATTCGAGATAAGTAGATCTGGTCACCTGCATTTATCAGTGTCGGATAATACTTGACTTCGAGACAACATTCAGGCACTGGTTGTTGCCGCTGTGTGATGTCAGAATGTGTATCACAGTATACTGTCATATCACAAGATATCAAGTTCTGCAGGACGACGGTTCTCTCTCAATGACCGGACAATATGACGAAAGCTGAGGACGGTTACAATACCGGACAGTACAAAACTGACCACCTGTTGAGAAAAGGAAGAATCTGTCTTACTTTGATATTTCTTTCTTTTTAGTAAATATAAAAAGCCTGGCAACACACTCTTGTAAACTATATTTATTTTCCAGTAATAGCGAAACAAGTGACGTAGCCCAAGGTTAAGATATTTATTTAAGGAAGGCAGAGTTTAACATTAGTACAAGTAAATATAACATTTAAACGCTAACAATCGTTTAATTGTTAAGTAAACAACCTTAAGATCCGATATACAGTGTGTTTACTCTTACTATCATCTGTACAGGGTGTCCCCACTTTGCCTATATCTTTTTCACTAGACAAGATATTCACAAACTACCAATTGCATTTTAAAGAACATATACTTATGATGTTTCCACCTCAGAACAAAAAAATGATGACGTCATATTTGCTTCTGATGATGTCTTGACATCAATGACATCATCAAAATCTTGTAATTAGCTTTTTTTCCCTCAAAATGGATAACACAAAGGGTGTACACATTGATGTTGCAAAAGTTTATCATGCAAATGGAAAATCGCCGACACATGTGAATAAGTTTCGTAAGGGAAATTGGCCTGATGTTAAACTTTTATCAAGAAAGCAAATATTTCATTTTTTTCCAATTTGAGCAACATTGAAAATTGATTAGAGAAGACAAACATGTCAGGAAGACCAAGGAGAAGCATATAATGGCGTTAAATGTTGCATTATGGGTAAAATTGACGTCACAGGACATATTTGAATTTTGCATTAATGTGGCAATGATACTTCAATTTTTCAAAGCTTTATTGAAAAAGCATACTAAAAGAATTGTATGAAACTTCTCTTAAATCTATGTCTTATATTCATACTAAATCTTGTATTGATTTTTATAAAGTTGAAAAGTGGGGACTGGTTTTTTGAGCCCCCCGTATATAATACAGGGTTAGACGATGTTTGGGCCAATGATATCAGAGAGGGAATAATTACATTATATCTCAAATGCCACACCACATAGGTAGAAAGTGCAGGTGACCTGGCATGTCACTGCATATGATATATTGATACGATGCATATGTACTTAACATTGATCGATATGCTATCTTAACATCGGTCTATCATAAGGAGTCACTGCCAAGCACAACCTGGATTGGTGTCTAGATAGTTCAATTTTCCAAACAATATGTGCGATTTAAATTTGAATATCAATCAATAAAAATGTTCCAGGATACAGAAAGACTGATGAAATGACATGAAAATGCAAGTAATGTTTTAAAAGGTTATTGGAAATCAATATGACTTTCATTTATATATATTATATGGTGGATAAAACTGGATTTGAACGGAATGACATACACACACACTTTTAGATACAACACATCAGAAATTCCTCGTTTAGATAACAGGATGAATTTAACATCTCTGAATGAATATCAGTTCAATCAAAAATGCAAACTTTTAGAATTATCTATGATAAGTTAGCAAATGACTGACATCTAAATTAAACACGTCATTACTTATTTAAAACGACATGTGCTATTTATCTATGATTATTTCATTTCAAAACATTTATTTCCTCCATTCCAGAATGATGTATGGATTACACATTCACCCTGACACGGCAATGATTCAAAATTTATAAAGAATACACCAGCACTCTTATTTTCATGATTTTTGTGAGTATGTAACAATGTGTTAATATACAAATAAAAATATTACATATTTATCAAATATACTTAAGAGATTATTTCAATCTATTTAAACTACAGATATACAGAGTATACATCATTATCTTGTTATTTAGATAAAGGGTGCGAAAACATTGACAGACAAATCCTAGATCCTTCATACTTATGTACTTATTATTATTACTTGTCTCTTTCGCCTTGTACTCATGCGAATCTATATTTTTCTAGTACGAGTTTATCCTAGTTTTATCAAGTTTGAGTTAGAACTAGAAAATGTCTGTAAGACATAAATGTCTCCGCAGCCACTTGACACCCCGAAACCCAGTTTGAAAAGGATCGTATCAGTTGCATATGCGCGACGGACATGGGTAAGAAATGGGTAAGAATATAACCCCCCCCCCCCCCCCCTCCCCTCCCACTTCCATCTTCACTAGCCAAGGCTTCTGATTACGTTACACTCCACCAATCCTTGGCAGATATAGTCGTTAGTTCTGGCCCTCTAGCGGAGTTTCGAAATTATCACCCTTTACGCATGTTTCCCCAATGATTGTACGTCTGTGTATTTAGGTAAAATGCCATGACATAGTCGACAATGTAGCTCTGTACTGGACGCCGCAATTTGTGTTTACTGCGAAACCAAGCCTGAATGTAAAACGCGATTTGATTGGATGCCCTGGGATTCCAGGGCGCGACGGTTTGAACACGACTATATCCGCCAAGGGTTCGTGGAGTGTTGGTAATCAGAAGCCTGGGCTAGCGAAGATGCCCCCACATTATGGCGGGGGCATGATAATGGTTTCGTTATTATGTCAGTGTTTTCTATTGTTTTTGTTATCATCTACTATGGCATAAATACCTGTATGATGTTGTTGTATTTGTTCCAGGCCGCCAGGAAATGTACTCGGTAAAGTGCCATGGTGCACGGTAAGTACGCCTCAGTTTTCGGAGAATCTCGGCATCTAAAGATAATTAACAAGGTATGATCTATGTAGATATTATCTACTGATTTACATATAGATAAGAAACAAATCAACGTGAACAATTCTAATACGTATCTTCCATTAATAGTCATTCATCAAAAAAATAAACGGGTTATAAATTCCCCTCCCGGTTTACAAATTCTTTCTGCTAGTTTTTAATTCCCACTAACGAACTTTTCGCTTAGTTTAATAAACTGTGCATTTTGATATTGATTTATGGAACGACTTAAAGCCTGCGTAACAAACACGTGCATAACTCTGACAAAAATACCCTTTTGGAGACTGAGAATTGTCACTTTGATATTTTCAATCTAATATTGCCACTTACTTTCTGTAAATGGTTGTGAGTAAGGTGAAATTACTGGCCTGGTCCTCTTTTGAGATACGAAGAGACCTCCAGACAGACGGGTGTATTTTAGCCCCTTCCTCCAACATCAAACCTAAATTAAATATTGCCTGGAAAAAAAGAGTCGTTTAAAACAAATGAAAACAACACTACAGGTGAAATTCAAATGTAAAGCTTAGAATACGATCGGAGTGTTTAAGAAAATTTTCATTATATATATAATATATATAGAAATATAACATAGTAACAAAAATGACGAAGAAAACAACTTTTTGACTCCTGTCCTAATCGGGCCTCGAACTAACGATCTACGGCACACAATCGCCTAACCAGAAATACCCGCAGCTTATACCACTGCGCCACATCGGCGTTCTTAAAAAAGAACGTTTCAATGGCGCAGTGATGGTCGGCCCGATACCCTGACATGATCATATATATATAGTAGTCTGGTGACGTTATACAGAATACTCAGAATGGATTACATATAATACAAATCTGGTGACGTTATACAGAATACTCAGAATGGATTACATATAATACAAGTCTGGTGACGTTATACAGAATACTCAGAATGGATTATATATAATACAAGTCTGGTGACGTTATACAGAATACTCAGAATGGATTATATATAATACAAGTCTGGTGACGTTATACAGAATACTCAGAATGGATTATATATAATACAAGTCTGGTGACGTTATACAGAATACTCAGAATGGATTATATATAATACAAGTCTGGTGACGTTATACAGAATACTCAGAATGGATTATATATAATACAAGTCTGGTGACGTTATACAGAATACTCAGAATGGATTACATATAATACAAGTCTGGTGACGTTATACAGAATACTCAGAATGGATTACATATAATACAAGTCTGGTGACGTTATACAGAATACTCAGAATGGATTACATATAATACAAGTCTGGTGACGTTATACAGAATACTCAGAATGGATTACATATAATACAAGTCTGGTGACGTTATACAGAATACTCAGAATGGATTATATATAATACAAGTCTGGTGACGTTATACAGAATACTCAGAATGGATCATGCAATAGATACCAAGGAACTTTAAAAGGATTATGTTCTTACATGAGGGTCCTTTTTCTTAGCAGCTTGTGAGTACATATCGGCCGCTTTCCTGGGGTCTCTGTTACCTCCACAGCCATACCAGTAGTAATCCCCCATCTTAATCAGAGCTGAAATTTCCTCAAAACATCAGTAGGCATTCCAAACACAGCCAAGGTATAAAACATATACACATATTATGTACTACACTTGGAAACAAGTGTTTTTAGTTCATTATTTAATCCGCGGCAGCAAATTGGAATATATCTAATAAACTTAAAAACTATTTTTTGAAAACAAAAGATATACATTGATATTTATAAATTACCAGAATATTAACGAAAATTGACAATACACGGCCACTATGAATACTGAACGCCGGGAAAAGTAATGTTGCACAGTTCTGAGAAACGACATAGGATACATGCATGTGAAATACTTGGGATAAAAAAAAAAATCGCAAACATTTGTAGAAACAAAACAATATGATCCCATTATACATTTCGATATGTTTTTCCTATTTTACTCACCGTATGGGTCAATGAACTGTTGTTCTCTCTGAGTAGTGATATTATACTGTCGCCATTGGCACTCCTTCTCTATGAAACTGACAATTCCGTCCTACAATGTATTGAAAAAGTAGGTTCAGTCTGTCGTATGCTTCTTGTACAATGTAAAATTTTCAGACCCGATTTAATTTTTGCGTACTTTAATGACAATATGTTAAGTATTATTTTGTTTGTCAAACTTACCTGATTTTCATCACAGAGCCAGGCCAGGTTAAAGGATCCCGCCTCTATTCCAGCATCAGCAGCCATCATATAGTAGAGAAGGGCAACTGGTCTGTAAGTACACCAGGGGGCATACTTAGTCACGGGTAAATACCAAGAGGCCAAGTGATACACTGATATACATAGTAGAGAAGGGCAACTGGTCTGTAAGTACACCAGGGGGCGTACTTAGTCACGGGTAAATACCAAGAGGCCAAGTGATACACTGATATACATAGTAGAGAAGGGCAACTGGTCTGTAAGTACACCAGGGGGCATACTTAGTCACGGGTAAATACCAAGAGGCCAAGTGATACACTGATATATATACTGAAACGAAAAAGAAACGCAACTTCAAATTGTAGGTTTAATAAAATAATACTTGTGAGCATTATGTTTAAATTTCATATGTAATAGTTAATATTGAATATTGATGTAACATCCTTTAAATGTTTAGAGATTTTTAAGAACAGGTCACTTTGCTAGAAGGTCATGATTGGTAGTACCCTAAGTGAATCCAAGTTGAAATGGCAGCAGTTTTGAAACCGTGCCCTAATATCGTGTGTGTCCTCCTCGAACAGTTATCACATCTCTAATTCTTTGTTGCATTGAGTTCATCAGGGCATTGACTTTCCGTATTGGAATGTTATTCCATTCTTGGACGAGTGCATTTGCTAACTGAGGGAGGGTATTTGGGGGGTTACGGCGATTTCGAATTCTTCTGTCTAATTCATCCCACAAATGCTCGATTGGGGACAGGTCGGGGCTATATGGAGGCCAATCTATAGGAACAATGTTCTGTGTCGCAAGAAAGTCTCTACAGACTCTTGCAACGTGTGGTCTCGCGTTATCTTGCTGAAAGGTTAGATGATGCTGCCTAACAAACGGCACAACATGGGGCCTAAGGATCTCATCCCGATAGCGTACGGCCGTTAAATTCCCATTGACTATCACCAAAGGCGTCTTCAAACCATGGGAGATTCCCGCCCAAACCATAACTGATCCACCCCCAAATCGGTCGTGTTCCAAAACACAGGCGTCAGCAAAACGTTCGCCTCGACGCCGGTACACACGTTGACGGCCATCTGCTCGAAATAACGTGAATCGAGATTCATCGGTGAAGAGCATAGACCTCCAACGTCTCATAGGAAAACGTCTGGGCATATGTGCCGTTGCCCATTGCATACGACGTGCTCGACGTTGCGGTGTTAGTGGTAAACCAACGTACTGTCGCCTTGCACGCAAATTAGCCTCACGCAGTCTGTTGATCACTGTTTGGGGATGAATTCGACGGTTATGATTACCAATCGTATTCCTTGCCGTTTCAGCGGCCGTTAATCTCCTGTTACGCAGGTGTGCCAACCTAAGAACCCGGTCTTGACGTCGCGACGTTACGCGTGGACGTCCTGATCTCGGCTGGTCATCGACTCTTCCTGTTGCGTTAAGACGTGAAACTAATCGACTAATAGTCGATTTGTGAACTCTGAATTGTCGAGCGACGTGAAGTTGCGTGTTCCCTGCCAGAAGCATCGCTATAGCACGTCCTCTATCAACCTTTGATAACCGTGGCATAATTGTAAAAGGAATTATTGTTTGCAAAAGTATTGGCGATGATGTGGCTCAATGTTAGTGATGAATTGATACTGGTTTGAATGAAAAAAGAACGCATATGTTTGTACAGGCACGGTTTTTGATGTTTTTACCGCGCCGGAAGTGCATAGGTCTCTAGTCACACTTGGGTGATTTTGAAGATTGGTATGGGTGTTAGGCAGGGTGCATGTTTATTTCCGCGATTTTTATACAGATATGTATATTTAATACAAAATTAATCACAATTTTCCATGTTGCGTTTCTTTTTCGTTTCAGTATATATAGAGAAGGGCAACTGGTCTGTAAGTACACCGGGGGGCGTACTTAGTCACGGGTAAATACCAAGAGACCAAGTGATACACTGATATATATAGTAGAGAAGGGCAACTGGTCTGTAAGTACACCAGGGGACATACTTAGTCACGGGTAAATACCAAGTGATACACTGATATATATAGTAGAGAAGGGCAACTGGTCTGTAAGTACACCAGGGGGCGTACTTAGTCACGGGTAAATACCAAGAGGCCAAGTGATACACTGATATATATAGTAGAGAAGGGCAACTGGTCTGTAAGTACACCAGGGGGCGTACTTAGTCACGGGTAAATACCAAGAGGCCAAGTGATACACTGATATATATAGTAGAGAAAGGCAACTGGTCTGTAAGTACACCAGGGGACATACTTAGTCACGGGTAAATACCAAGAGGCCAAGTGATACACTGATATATATAGTAGAGAAGGGCAACTGGTCTGTAAGTACACCAGGGGACATACTTAGTCACGGGTAAATACCAAGAGGCCAAGTGATACACTGATATATATAGTAGAGAAGGGCAACTGGTCTGTAAGTACACCAGGGGGCATACTTAGTCACGGGTAAATACCAAGAGGCCAAGTGATACACTGATGCATATATTGTCATTAAAGATGATGGGTACAGTGGTGACAACTTACTCCTAATGATTCAGTGAATAATAATGACACCATTGATCAATTGTTAACTACAAATGCATTGTTTTATTACAAATTAAAAAAAAAACGAAAAAAACAAAAAACAAACGCCAAAACTTTCATTGAATGGTTTCTGCATTAAGTTATTACAACCTTATTAAATGAACAATTTATAGGGAAAAAAATACAAAGAAAATACGAAAAGCATTACTTGTCACCAATTCTGAAGGCTTTTAATCCTTTCCTGAGGACGAAACCAAGAGCCGGGTTTTTTTCAGCAATGAATCGGGCCCATCTACAAACACATAAATACAAAACTATTATTCTATTAACACAACACCGTTAATACTGAGAAAAAAAACCGTATTACACTATGAATACTAATAGTAGTTCAAGAGTGTATAAGATCAAAAGATATAATTATGTTATTAATTATTTTATGTAGATCGTGTATAGGGTCATAACGATATAATTATGTCTATTTTATGTAGATCGTGTATAGGGTCATAACGATATAATTATGTCTATTTTATGTAGATCGTGTATAAGATCATAACGATATAATTATGTCTATTTTATGTAGATCGTGTATAGGGTCATAACGATATAATTATGTCTATTTTATGTAGATCGTGTATAGGGTCATAACGATATAATTATGTCTATTTTATGTAGATCGTGTATAGGGTCATAACGATATAATTTTGTCTATTTTATGTAGATCGTGTAAAACTAAAAGGTCATAACGATATGATTTTGTCTATTTTATGTAGATATACGATACAAGTATAACTTACTCTGTGGCCACGTACACCTGCCGGCCCCGCAAACGAGTACCCTTCATATTCAGATAGGATACAAACACACCGGCGTCGATCTGGTTTCTGGTGGCTGCGTAGTTAAAGTAATCCAGGGCGGTATCCTAATAGAAAAAGCAAGGTCGATTGTAAACAAAAAAACAATCCAGATAATAGCGTTTATTTGCAATTATTAGCAAAACTCGTTCAGTCGTTGATCTCAATTGCAATTTTAGTCGGTTAAAAACAAACAAAAACTTATTAAAATGAAATATTGATACATACGGAATTCTGGGATTTTCCCTGGATATTCTCCGTTAAGATGAAATAATCCAAGGTTGTAAGCAGCATCTGCATTACCTCCCCTGTATGCCTTCTCGAAGTAGTACACAGCCGCTGTCATATTTTTGTCAAAGTTATGAGCGTACCACCCAAGAGCATTCAAAGCTGATGGGTTTCTCTTCAAATGGAAAAGGAGCCGTAATTAAAGCCAACAACACTCAGAAAAGTGACTTTATTAAATTTCAAAGTGTGTGAACTATTTGTTCATTTGCTAAATGATATTACTACGCGATAATTAATGTTAACATAAATATTCCAGGCATTCTTCGATTCGTAATCGACGTTTAACAAGAACAGACCTAAAATATTACACTACATAAGAATCTACAGAAAAAGCTTCCATACATGTCCCGTTGATCCCAAATTAACATCTCTCTAGAGTAAATGAGTTCAGAATCATCGAGAGAAAAGCATATGACCCGGATTATATTTTATAGGGTTTTCTTGATTTCTTTATTTTATCTGATTTTCAATATACATTAATAAACGGCCCATCATCACCGGCGTATGGTTTGTGTATGATAAAGGTGTATTGCTTAAAGGGACATTCTTTCGTTGGGACATCAGAATCATTCACAATTTCTATTGATGAAATCTATGTCGGAACGATGATCATATGAGTGTTTGTGCCTACAAGTAATAAAATTAACGCCGAAATGTACAGGAAAAAGGCGTATCGTATTCAAATATCGTGTGTCTTTGCGGTGATTAGTGATAATTCGGGTCGAATTAAGAATTTTCAGGACTTAAAAAAAATGAAGAACTTTGGTTTATCTTGAGAGTAAAATTTTTTTCAAAGTAGTAAAAAATACAAGTTTTCTAACAAGTTTAATTTTGACGGCCTAAACTTAATTCAAAAGAAGGACGACTGCCCCTTTAAGTAAGTATCTACTTAAATCATAAATATGACACTATTGATATAACCTGGTGATTTTTTATCAATACATATCTTATTAAGGAAAATCACAAGTTATTATAACATTATCAACGCCTATAATAAGTACAAACATTTGGCAAAAGAAAAGTAAAGGACAATTAATACTTATAACTGTGGTAGTATTGTTCTCCGATCCAAAGATAACAATACTTTATAATTCATTATGGTAAAAATATTAAATTATTACCTTGTCCGCACTGGCCTGTATATGCTGGAGACCCTCTGTTTTGTTCTTTTTGCTCCCTTGACCCTGTAAGATGGTAATAATGATACCATGTAGGATAGGGAAACGAATTTAGTCATCTGGACGAACTTATAACTTCTATTTTTGTTTTCAATCATGATTGTATTTTCTTTTACCCTTTCTCTGTTGAAATCTTTTCAGATCGAATACATACGCTAATTTTTGTCTATTTGAAATCGTAGCTATAATTTCAAAATTTTATTTTATTTTTTAACATCTCATACAGAGGCCTCTTATATAAACCTCTATGGTAATTGTGTATAGAGGCCTCTTATATAAACCCCTATGGGAATTGTGTATAGAGGCCTCTTATATAAACCTCTATGGGAATTTGTACAGAGGCCTCTTCTATAAACCCCTATGGGAATTTGTACAGAGGCCTCTTCTATAAACCCCTATGGGAATTTGTACAGAGGCCTCTTATATAAACCTCTATGGGAATTTGTACAGAGGCCTCTTTTATAAACCTCTATGGGAATTGTGTACAGAGGCCTCTTCTATAAACCTCTATGGGAATTGTGTATAGAGGCCTCTTATATAAACCCCTATGGGAATTTGTACAGAGGCCTCTTCTATAAACCTCTATGGGAATTTGTACAGAGGCCTCTTCTATAAACCCCTATGGGAATTTGTACAGAGGCCTCTTCTATAAACCTCTATGGGAATTGTGTATAGAGGCCTCTTATATAAACCCCTATGGGAATTGTGTATAGAGGCCTCTTCTATAAACCCCTATGGGAGTTGTGTACAGGGGCCTCTTCTATAAACCGCTATGGGAATTGTGTATAGAGGCCTCTTATATAAACCTCTATGGGAATTGTGTATAGAGGCCTCTTATATAAACCCCTATGGGAATTGTGTATAGAGGCCTCTTATATAAACCCCTATGGGAATTTGTACAGAGACCTCTTATATAAACCCGTATGGGAATTTGTACAGAGACCTCTTATATAAACCCCTATGAGAATTTGTACAGAGACCTCTTATATAAACCCCTATGGGAATTGTGTATAGAGGCCTCTTCTATAAACCTCTATGGGAATTGTGTATAGAGGCCTCTTCTATAAACCTCTATGGGCGTTTGTACAGAGGCCTCTTATATAAACCTCTATGGGAATTGTGTATAGAGGCCTCTTATATAAACCTCTATGGGAATTTGTACAGAGGTCTCTTATATAAACCTCTATGGGAATTGTGTATAGAGGCCTCTTATATAAACCCCTATGGGAATTGCGTACAGAGGCCTCTTCTATAAACCTCTATGGGAATTTGTACAGAGGTCTCTTATATAAACCTCTATGGGAATTGTGTACAGGGGCCTCTTACATAAACCTCTATGGGAATTTGTACAGAGGCCTCTTCTATAAACCCCTTATGGGAATTGCGTACAGAGGCCTCTTCTATAAACCTCTATGGGAATTTGTACAGAGGTCTCTTATATAAACCTCTATGGGAATTTGTACAGAGACCTCTTATATAAACCTCTATGGGAATTGTGTATATTTTGAAAGTGACCATTGCTAAGCCAGTAAGAGCTATCTTTATAAACTCATGAATGTCTTATCGAATGCACCTGCCTTCAGCAGTATAATCCCGTAGTCATACATGGCCTGAGGGTCCTGTGTTTCCGCTCCTAACCGGAAGTACTCTGTAGCAGCCGCCATGTTCCGCTTCAAACCCTGTGAGCCCCAAAACAACGCACGTGCCATGTGTTGCTATGGAAACATTAACATAAATAATTGATCAACGCGATTTGTTGGCCTACAGTAGAGCATTGTAACAATCCAAAAATGATTTGATAAAATTCACAAAAATAATTATTCAACAAATAATCATTCGTTACTCGGTCATAACCTATCAATGTGGTATGAAGACAATACATAAGATGTAAAGAAGATAAACAACAACAAGAACTACAAAGAACTAATTATTAAGTCAAAAAGGATAAAAGAAAGAGTTCTATAAAGAAAAAGGAACAAATGAAAATCTGCCATTTTCAAATTTGAAAATTTTCAAATAAATCAATAGGATTCCACTATTATCGAATATTTCACACAAAATTAGAAAATATGCAGAAATAGGAAATACGAAATCCAAACATAAAGACACGTATTTATCGGAAAGCCTTGTAGCTAACCTGAGCAGAGAAGACACCGTTGCTAGCCTGGTGTTTCAGCCACTGAAACACATCGCCATCCTCATCTGTCTGTTCACGAAGCTGTTCCTCGTCCGTTAGTCTAACCGACTCTGTCAGTACCTGGTAAATTGAAGTGTGAAATGACATTGTAGACAAAGGTAACAAGTTAATTAAATTAACACTACTGACCTGTGACAAGTGAATGAAACATGGAAGACACGTGACTACTATCAATGTTATAAAGGCACATCCTTAAAAAACCTCAAACGCAATATGGAACTTGTGTCCTGAAGGTTAACACGTAATACGCCTGCGCGGAGAAGACCCCGTTGCTAGCTTGGTGATTCAGCCACTGGAACACATCGCCATCCTCATTATGATAAACAGCTATCATTCTTTGGAATTTAACTTAAAGAATAATTGTTTGAAAATTGATTGACGGATAATGAGTATAACGATTGTAACATCCGGCTGATTGGGTCCTTTGTAGATCCATGGAAGGTCAAAATGTTAATATACTACATTGTCTTTAGTAACATTTTATTATATTGATATTTCAGTTGAATCTGAAAAAGAATATTTCTGATATAACATGAACAGTTTGTTTCCATTCCATTGAATTTATTGTTGTAACTATTATAATATTTTGTTCAAGAGACAAATCATACATTTTTTTCACTCCCGAAATGTCTATTGTTTTACATGATATACAATGTTCACTCCCGAAATGTCTATTGTTTTACATGATATACAATGTTCACTCCCGAAATGTCTATTGTTGTACATGATATACAATGTTCACTCCGGAAATGTCTATTGTTTTACATGATATACAATGTTCTCTCCCGAAATGTCTATTGTTGTACATGATATACAATGTTCACTCCGGAAATGTCTATTGTTTTACATGATATACAATGTTCACTCCAGAAATGTCTATTGTTTTACATGATATACAATGTTCACTCCCGAAATGTCTATTGTTTTACATGATATACAATGTTCTCTCCCGAAATGTCTATTGTTTTACAGGATATACAATGTTCACTCCCGAAATGTCTATTGATTTACATGATATACAATGTTCACTCCCGAAATGTCTATTGTTTTACTGGATATACAATGTTCACTCCCGAAATGTCTATTGTTTTACGGGATATACAATGTTCACTCCCGAAATGTCTATTGTTTTACATGATATACAATGTTCACTCCCGAAATGTCTATTGTTTTACTGGATATACAATGTTCACTCCCAAAATGTCTATTGTTTTACATGATATACAATGTTCAACTCCCAAAATGTCTATTGTTTTACGGGATATACAATGTTCACTCCCGAAATGTCTATTGTTTTACATGATATACAATGTTCTCTCCCGAAATGTCTATTGTTTTACTGGATATACAATGTTCACTCCCGAAATGTCTATTGTTTTACATGATATACAATGTTCACTCCCGAAATGTCTATTGTTTTACATGATATACAATGTTCTCTCCCGAAATGTCTATTGTTTTACATGATATACAATGTTCACTCCCGAAATGTCTATTGTTTTACATGATATACAATGTTCACTCCCGAAATGTCTATTGTTTTACTGGATATACAATGTTCACTCCCAAAATGTCTATTGTTTTACATGATATACAATGTTCACTCCCGAAATGTCTATTGTTTTACGGGATATACAATGTTCACTCCCGAAATGTCTATTGTTTTACGGGATATACAATGTTCACTCCCGAAATGTCTATTGTTTTACATGATATACAATGTTCTCTCCCGAAATGTCTATTGTTTTACTGGATATACAATGTTCACTCCGGAAATGTCTATTGTTTTACTGGATATACAATGTTCACTCCGGAAATGTCTATTGTTTTACATGATATACAATGTTCACTCCGGAAATGTCTATTGTTTTACATGATATACAATGTTCACTCCGGAAATGTCTATTGTTTTACTGGATATACAATGTTCACTCCCGAAATGTCTATTGTTTTACGGGATATACAATGTTCACTCCCGAAATGTCTATTGTTTTACGGGACATACAATGTTCTCTCCCGAAATGTCTATTTTTTACTGGATATACAATGTTCTCTCCGGAAATGTCTATTGTTTTACATGATATACAATGTTCACTCCGGAAATGTCTATTGTTTTACTGGATATACAATGTTCACTCCCGAAATGTCTATTGTTTTACTGGATATACAATGTATCTACTTACGTCCGTTTCTTTGTGTGTTTCCTTGTCCACCCTTACAGTGTCGGCGACATACTTATAATACACTGAAATAAAATGTTAGACCATTTTATTGTACACATCAAATCCTTTAAGTCACCTCAGTATAATACTGTCTCGTTTATCTCGCTCAGAGAACAACTGGGTTTGTCAGTTCCCTGTAAATCGTGCTCTACGATATTTTCTGTCAAGAAATAGAGACCATCAGAAAAGAAATTTCACGAAATAGCTTCAAATACGAAAATTATTCTAGTGTTTCATTTTTCTTGATTTGAGTAATATTTGAGACCATCAGAAAGACAATTCACGAAATAGCGTCAAAATCGAAAATTATTTTACAGTGTTTCATTTTCTTGATTTGAGTAATATTTGAGACCATCAGAAAAGAAAATTCACGAAAGAGCGTCAAAATTGAAAATTATTTTACAGTGTTTCATTTTCTTGATTTGAGTAATATTTGAGACCATCAGAAAAGAAAATTCACGAAAGAGCGTCAAAATCGAAAATTATTCTACAGTGTTTCATTTTCTTGATTTGAGTAATATTTGAGACCATCAGAAAAGAAAATTCACGAAAGAGCGTCAAAATCGAAAATTATTCTAGTGTTTCATTTTTCTTGATTTGAGTAATATTTGAGACCATCAGAAAAGAAAATTCACGAAAGAGCGTCAAAATCGAAAATTATTCTGCAGTGTTTCATTTTTCTTGATTTGAGTAATATTTGAGACCATCAGAAAAGAAAATTCACGAAAGAGCGTCAAAATCGAAAATTATTCTACAGTGTTTCATTTTTCTTGATTTGAGTAATATTCGAAATAAAGGAGATAAAAAAAGAACGGAATGAAATCTGAAAGCAATTATTCTATCGAATTTTATATACTTCCAAGATGGTTACTCCATTACAGAGAATATCGACTGTTTGATACCACACGAGGACTTACCGTAAGCCTGTTCCATGTCCTGTGGGACCCCGTCAAGTCCGTATCTGTGTTTGTGTGCTAAGGCCAGACAGCAAAGGCGGTGTTTCTCCAGACAACCTTTCATCAAGTAAGCCTGGGCCTAATCATAAGTGAAAAACGTAATTAATAAAGTAATTTGTATTAAAAACATTATGAGAGTAATACTGTGTTAAAAACACTGAACAGTTTGCTAAACCGAAATAGTTGGTACATGCTTTTGTAATTGGGGACATTATTTGACTGGACAAACCTTTCACCTGCGTAACGATACATGCTATTTTAATTGGGGACATGATTTGACTGGACAAACCTCTTACCTGCCGCTCGTCAGCCTTCACCTTGACCCCATTGTTAAGCAAAGTTGCCAACATGTACATGGCGTCATGGTTGTCATAGCAACTGGCTTGCTTCAACAATGGTATGGCACGTCTCACGTGACTAAAACCAATGTCCTGTTTTAAGATAAATTGACAATGATGATAACAATAAAAATCGAGAAAAAAAGTCGTAATTAAAAGCGCCTCTTTGTAACATGGAGGCATCCATTTTCTAATCTCTTCTAACACATTCGATATTTTATGAAGTTGATTAACTCATTCACCCCTGAAGACACATTTGAACTCTTCCGATTCAAACATTGGAATAGTTCATTATGACACTTCAGGGATGAATGAGTTAAAAGTAATTCATTGAATCAAACTTTACTAGATTCTAGACGTTTCACAAGCAATAATTTTGTGTAGTAATTTCTTTTTATCAACGTTTACTCCGAGAGAAAATACAAATTATTCCTGCAAGTGACAGGAATAAAGTTCGCCTAGAGATTGGAGGTGAAAAAACAATACACATCTCTTTGTTAATAGCAGAGTTCACATAAACAAATGAATGGTATTAAAATATAGTTTGTCGTGCTTTCTGTATTCATGTCATCATAGAATCATCATCAAAATCGCAGGATTTAGTAGTCTATATACAGTCAAACTTCGTTAAAGAGGCTTACCCGCAGACGGACCGGTAAACGCCACATCTCCGATCACTAAATAAACTTAAGTACACGTTTTTATGTGACAAAATTAGAGGCTTTCCGACTTTATTTCTTGAAAACAATTACAGAATATGTATTTAAAAGACGTTTTAAAACTCAACCTGAGAGGGAAATGTATGGAATATAACGGCAAATCTTCTTTGTAAATCGCCGCTGCCTTTGAAGTTATCACTGTGCGGCACTGTGCACGTGCTTGTTTCTTTGATGTGTCAACCAAATTAGACTTATTGCGGGTTGCGATTAAATAAATAATATTTAAAAATGAGGTTTTAATATCACTTTTCAGCGTTTTATAAGGAAAATAAAATGAAAAACTCAACAATTCCAACAATCTGTCATGTGTAAAAAATCTTTTTCTATTAGCCAATTTTTCTGAGCTCTCTGCGGGCAAGCCTCTTTAACTCGAACTCGGATAACTCGAAGACCCCGTATAACTCGAAGTATTACTCCGGTCCCAGCCAAAATCCTTCTTTTTCTTAATAATAAAAACTCGGATAATTTTAAATACTCGGTTATCCCTTAGTAAAATGTTGGTCCCGATATTATAAAACTTATGTAAAATGTACCGGTTATCCCGAAGTTGAAAACATTATTTTCATTTTTAAACAAAATGTGTCAACAAAATACTCATCGTACATATATGTAACAAAACTAGGGTTTATCCTGACAAAACCGATGGTGTTGTATGCGGCTCCTTAAGGGAGACGTTAGGTGGAAGACAGTGTTTTAGAAAGAGAAAGGATGGTAGCCCTAATTTAGTCTTTGGTTTGTTTGGTTTGTTTTTGTTTAACGTCCTATTAACAGCCATGGTCATTCAATGACGTGCCAGGTTTTGGAGGTGGAGGAAAGCCGGAGTACCGGAGAAAAACCACCGGCCTACGGTCAGTACCTGGCAACTGTCCCATGTAGGTTTCGAGCTCACAACCCAGAGGTGGAAGGCTAGCGTTAAAGTGTCGGGACACCTTAACCACTCCCCCACCCTAATTTAGTCACCTCTTACGATCATGCAATACAGACAGCAGGCACATTTCTTACGTCCTATCTGTAGTTAGCGTATTTGTATGTACAAATATTAGCCTAGTGATTGTTCTGTGTTTAGTGTTGTGGAACCAATCCAAAGTCTATTATCGAGTCTACGACTTCATCATATGTACCTGCATCGTTCCACACGATCTACGAGACAGCATTGCGGGTATAAACAATTAGAAAAAACCGCTGGTTAGATATAGGACACGGGTTTCAGAAAAAACCTAAAAGATTCATCTGAGTATGAAGAGTAGCTTCAAACTGAAACTTACCATAAATTTGACGGCTTTGTTGTAAAGTTTTTCGCCGATCTGTTTCGGTGATGGGAACCTGCCTTTATAGATATATCGTTTGATCAGTATGTCCATGTAGCCATAGAGTTTTGATTTTGGCTCCCCAAACTTGTTACAGCGGCTGGAAAAATCCTCATCGTACATCTTCATCAGGATCCCCCTCCAAAGGTTGGAGAAATATGTGTGGCACTGTTCTAGATAATTATAATGAAAAACGAATTAAACTAAAAACTAGAAACTATTTATTTTGTAACCCTGGTTATACAAGCCGCAATATACTGCTCTGTTAGAGAGATCTTCTCTTTAGCTCGATCGGTTGAGCGTAAGACTAGTAAGCCAGAGGTCCCGGGTTCGATCCCTAGTGGAAACAGTGATTTAAATTTAATTAATCATGCGCTCTGTTACAGTTTCGTTGGCCGAAACTACATGGTCCAGTCGTCTTAGTTAATGAAAGGCGAGTACGTTACCACTTCGACCCCCCCCCCCCCCCCCCCCAACCTATCACATATATCGAGAGTTTATAAATTTTCTTCATCGGATGATGGTTAAACATGGGCTTCAATTCTATTTTCTATTAACAAAAGATCGCATACCATATAATCCGTATAAAGACAGGCATTTGTATTTCTATATTGAAATATTAAAATGATTATTACATTTTACATTTTAATTTTAGTCAATATAAAACTATAAATGCCTGTGATATGTAGCGACACCAAACTTGCTTATTCCGCATGGGGCTATGGAACCAAATGCATGTCGCTGGTCTCATTTCAATATTTGTATCATATGGAATGTAGGTTAAAAATACCATTAATGTAATCATCTAAGAAAGACAAATAAAAAACACTCAATATTTTGATAAACATCTTAGAACTGAACTCAGAAATTGAAAATACAGACAAGGTAGGATGATAACCCAATGAATACGGATGTACCTGCTCGCCGCGCCGACTTGACCTGTTGTCTATAGAACGCGCTCCGACCATACACCCACTCCTGGAACCTCTCGCACCGTGTCGTCCTCCGCGAGAGTTCCAGCTCAAACATGGCGTGATAAGGACTCGGCAGAGGAATCTGTGAGAGAAGTAAAACAGTATTGGAATGTTTTAGATTTATTTCCTATTTACATGCTTTAAAAGAAGCAATCAGCGAACATTTTGTATTTACTCAAGAAATGACCGTAATAGTGACTTCGTATACGGTAGAATGAACGCAGTTTGTAAGGAACACTGATTCTTGTGCGACTTAATTGTCCGTAAAGACTACTTTTTCAAAATTGATGTCGAAAGTGCTACTTCATTTCCAGATATTGTAAATAAAAAACCCAAAGCAGTGCCTAGCATTGTACCTATGTAATCTCGCAACATGAAAAAGTACCTATTGTTGATTTTGAAGAATTGTTACAATCAATCACCTTAACGCCAATGTGTATACGCTGATTTATACGTTAAACTCCAATATGCTTAAAAAGAGCAAAATGTAGTTGAAATAATGCAAAAATGTACGATTTTTAAAACATCCGTACCTCTTCGGATCGCAACAGTCTGTTCCGGTAGAAGGTCGCCTGTCCGATGTATCCCTTGAAGGAAGGTGTCGAATCGAACGCGCCAAATACAAACAGCCCCTCCGTGTCATCCATGAATGTGACTCCGGGAACTCTGGGTAATGTTGCGAATTATAGAAATACAAATAGCTATCATGAATCAGGAATGATTGTTTTAAATGTATGTGCATATGTTTACCAAGATTGTATTAGAGGTTAAATCATGATAAGGTGTTCTCCACAGAAATCAAACATCACCATTCACTCAAGTGCGTTAAAGTGTCCGAATTCATCATTCAGACACGAAGGTTTGCTTGATCACGTGCGGGGATGAAATGGCAGGGTTAACCATCAGCATCGAATTGTTGAAGGGGCGGGGTTAACCATCGGTATCGAATGGTTGAAGGGGCGGGGTTAACCATCAATAACGAATTGTTGAAGGGGCGGGGTTAACCATCAATAACGAATTGTTGAAGGGGCGGGGTTAACCATCAATAACGAATTGTTGAAGGGGCGGGGTTAACAATCAATAACGAATTGTTGAAGGGGCGGTGTTAACCATCAATAGCGAATTGTTGAAGGGGCGGGGTTAACCATCAATAACGAATTGTTGAAGGGGCGGTGTTAACCATCAATAGCGAATTGTTGAAGGGGCGGGGTTAACCATCAATAACGAATTGTTGAAGGGGCGGTGTTAACCATCAATAACGAATTGTTGAAGGGGCGGTGTTAACCATCAATAGCGAATTGTTGAAGGGGCGGGGTTAACCATCAATAACGAATTGTTGAAGGGGCGGGGTTAACCATCAATAACGAATTGTTGAAGGGGCGGTGTTAACCATCAATAGCGAATTGTTGAAGGGGCGGGGTTAACCATCAATAACGAATTGTTGAAGGGGCGGTGTTAACCATCAATAGCGAATTGTTGAAGGGGCGGGGTTAACCATCAATAACGAATTGTTGAAGGGGCGGGGTTAACCATCAACAACGAATTGTTGAAGGGGCGGGGTTAACCATCAATAACGAATTGTTGAAGGGGCGGGGTTAACCATCAATAACGAATTGTTGAAGGGGCGGGGTTAACAATCAATAACGAATTGTTGAAGGTGCAGGGTTAGCCATCTACTAAGTATTGAATTGTTTAAGGGGCGGATTGTACCATCAGTATTGAATGGTTGTTGTATATGTGTCTTCAAATATAAGCTCTAATTTGGCGAGGGTTAAGAAAATCAAATGTGGCGAGCCTTGCCGTGCGACTTTTGTCTTTCTGTCACGAGCCAAAAATACAGCTTATGTCAATGACATTGACCATGTGTTCCATGTATCCTGCAACAGCCATTAACATCCTTTTTAATAGAACAGTATCAACAATGTTCCAAATATATTGGTCGATTAAACATTGTTTCCCTTGTAAGTAGGTCAGTCGAATTCACGCACGCGCTTAGATTCTAAAATACAGCTGTTTACCGTCACTGTCGAATACAGCAAAAACATATGTGGTGGCGGGTGTATACCGACAATGTGGATGCCAGTTACAGGATAAAAGTATTCATCAAGTTGATCCTGTATATTAATGTTCCAACTACATTTTACATTTTGGTTAATTAATTTTATTTTCTTGTGAAGCAAAAGTCCGTATAACCTATACTAGAAGTATAGTGGCCCATTCTATAATTCGCATGTCTCGAACGGATGTTAAAATATATGGTTTACCTGGCCGACCATGCGAGTTTTCCCCAACAATACGGAATAAATTAATTGATGTTTTCTGTGTAACCTAAGTATGATATCATGGAGATAAAAATAAATAAATAAACAATTAAATATCATTTATTTAATTGCATTTATGACCTGTGCTTGTGGGTATATATTCTATATTGATATGTATTAGAATCATGTTAAATCTGGCTAAGCTACGCTGTATGTGTTCTATTACCCTGTAAATAGATATATGTTAATGAGGTATGTCACGTGATCTGCGGAGTCTGCGCAGTATAGGAGTTACTCTTAAGATCACGTGATTATAACCACATAGCGTCACTTGGAAAAGAGACACAAAGGCCAAAGGTAACACCGTTTTTTATTTACATATTCACGGTTCATGAAACATCGATCGGTGTTTTAGGTCGGGGATTTGTTTAACTTCCGGGTCATGGAGAAACAGCCTGTTCATGTAGCAGTTCTTGGTCATAGTTTTGTGAGACGATTGTCGGACTATGTTCGTCGAGAATCAGAACAATGGCAGAATCTGAGGCTGCGTGACTCTGAGATTCATGTTTCATTTCTGGGAAAAGGTGGCGGTCGTGTCAGTGATTTGTTTGTGGGTGAATTCCGTAGATTTGTGGAAGAACATCGCCCCGATGTTGTAGTTCTGCAGATTGGTGGTAACGATGCGGATAGTACCTCAGTGGAACCGCGTCGTTTAGCCATTAACATTGTGGCTATAGCCGAATGGCTATTGTATGGATATGAAGTAAAACATGTGGTTATCATGCAACTTTTGCCTAGAAGAAGGACTCGTTACGTTTCCTCCGACAGGTATAATGACTTTATTTGTAAAGTTAACCGGCAGTTGAAGTCAATTGCCTCTACAAGGACCGATATTTCCTATCACAAACATAAGGGATTGAAAGAAAGCCCCAGGGAGATTTTACGACATGATGGGGTTCACCTGAATGACGCCCACGGGCTCCCAAAATATGTCCGGAGTGTGCGCGGTGCAGTGATAGTGGGGTCCCGGCGAGCCAGTAATTAGTTCAGTCGGGATCAGTAGTAAGTTGCGTTATGTGTACATTGGCTGCATATTTATAGGAATTTCATTGTGTATATTATGCCATTGCTGTTAGGTGTCAGGTGTTATTAGCCTTCGGGTAATAATTATAAGCTTGGAGTGAGGCATTTGTTTACATGTGTACAGTATGTTTAGATGCGTACTTCCTGTTTCAATTTACCTATCGAGTATGTTAGTTAGACATATTTAGTGTGATCCAGTTCCATATCGCACGTTACCTAGCCTTAGCTAGATTCTAGTTGTATGAGGTTCTTGGTGACCTGGCAGTATATTTATCTGTCATCTTTACGTTAGGACGTGGTACTGATATGAGCTGTGTCAGACACGGTAATTTTGCATGACGATTAAAGGGAGATCACTGTAATAACTTTGTTGTTCCATGTGGTCATTTGTATAATCTATCGGTTGTAGTCTTAGTGGCTTATTTATGGTATAAGTAGAACTTTTTGTGGAATGTGTGTCTCTCATAATATTCACAGGATATGTACAACACCTAGATATTTGGTGAGGGATACTGATTTAATTTAAAGACTCAGCCTTTGTGGCAAAAAGGGCCTTTGTGGCATGTGTTTTCTGTTGTCTTTGTGACTTCATTAAACAGTTGGCCTTGGTGGCTTGTTTTACGCTTAGCCTTGGTGGCTAAGGTATTGCCTATGTGGTACGCTTATACAGCCTATGTGGCATTTTTTCTGTAAAATTGGTGTTATCTTTAAAGCCTAAAGATAATATTGTTTTTAATCTAGTCATTATGAGCAATAGTTGTATTATCCCAATATACTTGGGTGATATTATAGTTCATGTATACATATGTGACTGATTAACTGAATGATATATATTTCTATATATATAGATATATTTACAAATATTTTGTAACTTTGTTCATATGTCAGTTTTGCTTGTCAGTTTTAAGGCAAATACTCAGTAGGTTACAAGTCAAGCAACAAACGAGGCCATACTTTCTGTCTCTTTCTTGACTTGGTCCTAATTTACCGGAACAATGGCTTACATAATCAAGTTGGGCTGAAATATAATGTATTGCTTTTCTTTTTGAGCACAATGCCTCCAGCCAGACGTCAAGCTGCCATAAATCACCGCCTCGTGCCAACCAGGGGTGCAGGCACCAGATCTCGTACAGAGCAAAGGCGGTCAACACGCCAGAATGCCCAAGTGCCACTGGTAACGCCATTACAGGACAGTGAATAGGAAACACAGACGTCCTCAGTTTCGGCCATTGCAAAAGAATTATTTGCCATGATGAAGGCCGAAGGCATGGTTATTTCAGCACCTACGCCTATACAGGAGCCAGCTGGACACACATCACATGTACGAGTTGCCCCTACAGCAGCCCTTGGTGCACCGGGGCAACATCCTTTGCCAGCATCAGCCCTTGGAGCACCCGGGCAAAGAAATGTAACAGCTTTAAGACAACCCTCCAATTTCACGCAGACACTTGGTGCACTTATGCACCAACCACAGCCAGCTGCTCTGAACAACAACAGCGATGGAGTTTCCAGCCCAATAAGGGAGGTTCCGGAATCTCCAATGTCTATTCCTGATGTTTCGCTACATGGTGTAGCAGAAGATATAATAGGTATCAACCAAAATGTTTTATCATTTAGCAGCATTTCTCGCCCTCTTGACTCGTGTGTTGATGCACGGGTCAAAGAAAAAATTCAGGCGGACCAGTATATTGAATTTGGCGCCCTTATCAATACAAATAAATCTGAAAATTTTAACATTACGGTTCAGGCTAACACGCTGTCACTAGTTCCAAAAAATAAAGCCATGCCTATTAAAACATTAGACCAATGGCAGAGTGCCTTTCAAATTTTTGTGACAGTGCTTACACAAGCAAAACCAACTATGGCTGCAGCATTGATGAAGTATGCACATACTATTCAGACTATTGCTAAGAGGGCGGGAGATGCTGCTGCTATAGGTTATGACATGATGTTTAGAAAGTGGAGGCAGGCAAACCCTGATAGTCTCCCTTGGGACCAGGTGGTCTCGGAGCTATATCTGGAGGCCATGACATCTACCAACAATAATAAACGTGCGAATATATCAAATCAATCAAGTTCTCAGTCTCAAGGCAAAATTTGCTATGCTTTTCGGAACAAAGGTTTCTGTAACAAAACCAACTGTAGTTTCCAGCACACCTGTAAAATTTGCAAAGGTCCCCATTCATTTCGGAAATGTACAAAGTCGAATTCCGGAGCAAGTCAGTCCTCCACTGCATCAACAGGGGGCAATAAATCTAAACCCACGAGTAACAAGTAGTAGTCTAGTACCTACTCCTGTCAGTTTCAGTAATATAGTGCCATACTTAAACGGTTATGATGCCGATTTGACTAAATTTCTGTTACAAGGTTTTAAACAAGGTTTTTCACTATGCTATATTGGGCCTAGAATTTTTCGGTCGTCTGACAATTTGTTATCAGCAAAACAAAATCCTCTTGTACTTCGAGAAAAAATTCAAAACGAAGTGGCTCTGGGCCGAATCGTTGGTCCCTTTACAACTCCACCATTTGAAAATTTACATATATCGCCTTTAGGCTTAGTACCAAAGAAAGATCCAGGTGAATTCAGAGTGATACATCATTTATCATATCCAACAGGTTCCTCAATCAACGACGGTATTTTAGATTCAGATAAAACAGTTCATTATGAGACATTAGACCAAGCCATCGAATTAATAAATCAGTATGGTAGGGGTACTCTTTTAGCTAAAACTGACATCGAATCTGCCTTTCGAATTATTCCAGTTCATCCGGAGGACTACGAGTTGCTGGGCATGAAAATAGATGACTTGTACTATTATGACCGTTGTTTGCCCATGGGGTGCGGGATTTCTTGTCAGCTTTTTGAAAAATTCAGTTCAATGTTGCATTGGGTAATGGTAAACCACTTTAAAGTATCGGGTTTAGTTCACGTATTGGATGATTTTTTGTTTTTAAGCCAGCCTCATTCTACAAAATGTCTAAAGGATTTGAACAATTTTTTAGCATTTTGCGACTTTGCGCATATCCCAATTAAGGCTTCTAAAACTGTTTTCCCCACGACTTGTCTGACATTTTTAGGTATAGAGCTTGATACCATGGAGATGGTAGCTAGGTTACCGATGGATAAAGTAGAAAAAATGCGCAAGATTGTAGAAGAATTTCTCTTAAAACCCAAAGTAACTTTACGTGAGATTCAGTCACTAATAGGCTTGTTGAACTTTGCCTGTCGGGTAATTACTCCGGGGCGACCTTTCCTTCGCCGCCTGATATCGTTGACTTATGGCTTGAGAAAACCTAATCATCACGTTCGTCTTACACGTGAGCCAAAGCTTGATTTAAGAGTCTGGCAGGTCTTCTTGCAGCATTTTAATGGTACTACTATGTTCCTACCAACAGCTTGGCAGTCATCCGATACTTTACGTATGTTTACGGATGCCAGTAACTTAGGGTATGGGGCGGTTTTCGGTACACATTGGTTTTATGGCGCGTGGCCGGACGACCTCAAAGTTCACCATATTAACATTAAAGAGCTATTCCCGATAACAGTGGCGCTGGAACTCTGGGGTCAGGAGCTTAGAGATTCATGCATTTTATTCTATTCTGACAATATGTCGGTAGTTCACATCATTAATAACCAGTCTTCTACCGATCTTACCATGATGAAATTGGTGCGCTGTTTAGTTGTAGCTGCACTTAGTTATAATATTCAGTTTAAGGCAAGGCATATTTCGGGGCATTTAAATGTTGCAGCTGATTTCCTGTCTCGTTTGCAGGTCCAGGCTTTTCAGCAGCACATGCCGCACATGGACAACCATCCAATGTCAGTCCCTCACCCGTCATTGAGAATTTGACGCGGGAAGTTCATACATTGATTAATAATGCCCTCACAGAGGGATCAAAGCAATTATATCGAAGAGCTTTCAACCTCCTTCATCAATTCTTAGCCAATACTTTATGTGTTTCCAGCCACTTACCCATTAGCACTGAATATTTGGCATTATTTATAGCTCACTTGGTTCAATCCAATTTGGCTAATTCCACAGTGGTGTCTTATGTATCTGCTATTAGTTATGCGCATAAATTGTTAAACCTGCAGGACCCAACTCAGTTTTTCGTTATCAAAAAGATGTTGACAGGATTACAGAAACAAGGTAAAACTCCTGATACTCGTCTCCCAATTACTAAATTTATTCTTCACAAGTTGGTCTCCACATTACCTAGTATAGGGCTATCATCTTATGAGCAATCAACGTTTAAGGCAATGTATCTATTGGCATTTCATGCTTTTTTGCGGGTAGGAGAAATGGCCGCAGGTCAAGGAAAGCACAACCTTTTGAACCTGGCTGATATTCAGTTCTTTAATGCCGGATCTAACATTCCGAGCAGATTAGAAATTACTTTTAAATCATATAAGGGTCATTATCACACTGATCCTATGACTCTCTCCCTGCAAAGTCATTCCGATTGTACATATTGCCCTGTGTATTCATTGTATCGATTTTTGCAACTTCGCGGTTCAGCGTCGGGCCATATTTTCAATTTTTCTTCAGGAAAGACAGTATCGTACGCTTACTTTGTTAAAGTTTTGAAACGTTCACTATTAGCTTCCGGCTATAGCCCTGACTCTTACAAGAGTCATAGTTTTAGAATTGGAGCAGCCAGTTCCGCTGCTAGTATGGGTGTTCCCGAATCAGATATTCAGGCAATGGGTAGGTGGCATTCACGGGCGTTTAAACGCTACATTCGCATACCAACATATTCTGCTAGCTAGTCCAGTATGTTGGATGCATGGCATCTTCATACATGGATTTACACTTTTTTGGGTATAATTGTTTGCCTGCCTCTACCTCTTGGTACAGTGTGTACTTTTGTTTGAAATGTACTATTTCAGTTCAAATATTCTAGTATGCGAGAGCTCAATGGACTTTATAAATGTGAGCGGTTTAAATAATTACTTCCTGTTATCAATTTTGCCAGTGTATTGACCTGGGGTGATGCACCTCTGTCTTTTCACTGTGTATAGATGGATCTGCCACACTGACTAAGGTGTTACAAGACTATCAATATGTTGGACTCAATATGTACCACGTTTTTATTATGTGCTTTTTGGAACTATCACGCATAATCATGATCATGTGTAAGCGCTTGGAGTGATGCATTTCAGCGCAGAGATGATATGATAAAGCATGCATGCAATAACAGAGATCTCAAGTGGTCAAATCATAGTGTAACATGTGAAATGCCCCGCAGCTCTCATGGACAGTTCAGAGAGGATATTTGTGACATTCATAGGAGCCTGGGATGATGCATCTCTGCTCCTACAAACTGATACATGTATATATATGTATAACATTTACAACCTTGAATGCAGTATGTATGACGCCCCTGTGCTCTCATAGACAGTAAAATAAGGAGAGTAGTAGCATTAGTAGGAGCTTGGGATGATGCATTTCTGCTCCTTACAAACTGATGTATGCGTACGGGTGTATGACAAGCTTGTATGCCATGGAAATTTGTTTTGTTATATTGTTAATTGTGTTCAATTGTGTTACTGTGTCTATCAGTCTTACTGCTGTGGGTGGGGGATGCAGGCTACAATGTCTGTGATCTATGTTGAAGCTAGTTCAGACATAACAGCCTGCATTGTGGCCCTTTTCCCCCCTCACCTACACTAGTCAAGCATAATTGTTTACCTTGCATTAATATGTAATACTATAGAAGTATATGTTGTAGTCATGCTATGACATGATATTATGTAAGGTTGATTTTGATTATGAATGTCGTTTTAAATAAACGGCCATTTCTATTCTATACGAATGTGTTAAGTTTTTATTGACTAATGAACAAGCTGGCAGTTGACTGATGGTGTAAGAAACAAGCAGCTGAGCATAAATAATAATAATAAATAAATAAATACGGAGTGTACTCGTGGTTTATGATGAGAGTCGACTCAGGTTGTTTGTGTTATAGTTCCATCACATAAAAATATATTCAAGTTAATCCTTATAATTCTATCTATATCCTGCAAAAAATCACTTTGTTGCTTGACTCCTTTCTCTTACAAATCTTTACGCTACTCCATCCACCAATCAAATGGGACGTAGTCATTTGTTAACGTTATGGACTGATAACATAAATTTCTAAGCCAATGAAAATGCTTGTTACAAACAAGATTGATTATACTTGAACAGATCCAGTATTGTCGTACAACATTATAATGTATATATAATGTACTCACTTGTATGACGTCACAGTTGTTTCATTGAAATGTTTCCCTTGTGTGATTGTTAGCTTCCACTGTAATGGATAACATAAAATTAACTCATATCACAGAAAAATATCCACAAAAACGGAAACCTGACAAACAGACAACATTCAGTGGCTTTCTGAACCAACCAGTAACACAGACTTCTTTGACAAAATATCATAATATTGGAGAATCCTTTAAGCGCATGCGCTACATTCAAACGGGCGACCTACGTGATTCCTGGAGAAAGCCAGTATGAGTCTGAACCACTGTTTACGGGGAACTCTGAGGTCCGTGACGGCCGCTAGAGTATTACGATCCTCATCGCTCATCTGGATATGTAGCTGACCTGTAATCGAAAACAAAAGAAATTGAATGTTATAACATAATCATAATTATTAATTAAACTTTTGTGTTGACAAAAAATCTTATTTATAATTTAAAGTTCGTGATAATAGAATTCATATTATTAATTAAAACTTCGGCTGATATAATCCAGATTATCAATTAAAACTATTTAATGACTAGTTTATTGACGTGAAAAGAAAACAAAATACCAGTGTTTCTTTAACTTAAACCAGCACTTGTGTCCTTGCCGAATTCGTCCAATATCAAAATTTAAGATGAACTAAAATATTTAACATAATTTTTCGATCAGAACAGTTTCTTGTTTTATTTAGCTTGCCCACGAACTGCATGTATTTTCCTTTGCTAACATACTTTAATTGTAAGAAATAAGTAAGGATATAACTCAAAAATTTTTGTTGAATTTGTTCTTCAAAAGTACTGAGTATTGTTATCGACCTCTGATGTTTTCGGTGTGATTAGAAGAGTTAGCCAATGATATCGACAAATTCCATCACGTGACAATACATCTTCGCTAGCCAAGGCTTCTGATTACGTTACACTCTATGAACCCTTGGCAGATATAGGCGTCAGTTCTGGCCCTCTAGCGGAGATTCGAAATAACAACCCTTTACGCATAAAATTTTCGACCAATCAAAACGAGCGTAACCGATTTACTCGTCGATGTTTACAAACGCACATGGAGGCTTGTGTCATTTTGATGAGATATGTGATCAATGACTTCTATCAATTGATCAAAAGCCATGAATGTTTCCCCAAAGATTGTACGTCTCTGTATTTAGGTAAAATACCATGACATAGTCGACAAGGAAGCTTTGTACTTGGCGCAGCTATTTTTGCTTACTACGAAACCAAGCCTGAATGTAAAACGTGATTTGATTGGATGCCCTGAGATTCCAGGGCGCGACGGTTTAAACACGACTATATCCGCCAAGGGGTCATGGAGTGTAACGTAATCAGAAAACTTGGCTAGCGAAGATGCCTACAATATATGACTTTGTTTAAATATGTTACCTTTCCGGTTAACAAACACCAGTGGGGAAAGGAAGGTGGAGTTCCAGGTCACGTGATACATTAGACTACACAGTCCCGTGTTTGAGAACTTACAGTAATCTAGGATGTATACCCACATGGACAGGGTAAATCTGAAACAAGACATAATATGGTCATTAACGAAAGTTCCAGACACAGAGTGTAATCTGAAACGCGATATAAAACATCCACAACACAGTCTACAGACACAATGTAAATCTGAAACGGGACATAGAATTGTCACATAACACAGTCTACATGCAGACACATTGTAAATCTGAAATAGACCATAAAATGCAACATAACAATGTCTACAAACGCAGAATAAAACAGAAACAGGACATAGAAAAGTCCGCAGATACAAGTTCAATATAGATCTGACACAGAACATAGAAATGTCACATAACAAAGTCTTCAGACACAGGGTAAATCTGAAACAGGACATAGAAAAGTTCGCAGACACAACGGAAATCTAGATCTAAAACATGACATAGTAATGGCACATAACAAAGTCTTCAGACACAGGGTTAATCTGAAACAGGACATAGAAAAGTTCGCAGACACAACGTAAATCTAGATCAGAAACAGGACACATTGAAACGTTATAGATTTGTCCGGTGACACTGCAGGCTTTGTCGGTTGACACAAGATAAATCTGAAACAGGACATAGAAAACGGTATAGCTTTGTCGGCAGACACAGGATAAATCTGAAACAAGACGTAATAGCGTTACACAACAATATTAATAGTCTAGGTTGCATTTCTGTATATTTCTGATGGTAAGTAAGCATTATCATAGTACAGTATTATGAGACTGGCTACTAACATCTGGTAACATTTCAATGGTAGGATACTTAGACAGAGTACATCTCAAACAGGACTCCAAGAGACGACATGATTAAAAGAAAAGAAAAAAAAAACTTTCTTTGTCTATGTATATATCTGCTGATACTTACACTGGTTTCCGGAACGATTTTTTCCGAGCATTTTCTAGAATACTGTCGTTATATTTCGGGAATTTCCGCACAACTCCGTAAGAAAGTCCGTTGATTGCAACAGGGAAGTTGATGGTGTGAATGTATTCTGCAATTATAGAACACTATAAACGTTTGTAGATATTGTTTGGTATTCCAGACTGAGACAATGACGTGTACCGTAATTAGGAATGATAAACTCCCGTGCGAGGTGAAAATTAAATTATATGAAGTTAGGTTACTAAAGAAAACACAATCTACTGCTATGATGTAGTGACCACTTGGTTTCAAGACATCGGCCGAACAGTAGAGAGCATACGACAAGACTAAATGCAAACACAAATAAATAGTTGGATAATATCGTACTAGAACATAGCTATCAGAAAACATACTAACCAGGTTCCCTTCGGCACATCTCTATCGTTTTCACCTGTGCCTCAGCTAAATATAGCAAAGGCCATTTCGGACATGAGTTGAATCCGCCCTTGGATCGCCTAGCATGTGGATGAGGTAATTTCACATCATAAGAAACTTTAACCCTAGATCTCCAATATGCATTATGGTACTTCCGACAACTAGGCCACCATACTGGATCCAAATTCCACGCTTTTAATTTCGGTGAATTCACTAATGTTATCTGTGTGTTAAATAAATCCTGTCTAAACCCTACACTATCCGGAAATTTTAACTTCACTCGTTTTTTCTTTATATTGTTATTTTCCGGATTGCACTTCCATGCTTTTCTAAAGAGTTTTCTTTCCTCTTTTCGTTTGTCTAAACTTCCGGTAACTTCTAGTCCAATTATTCTGTCTTTTGAACATCTATATTCCACCGTAAGCCACATTCCGGTATAAAGCACTTCCGGTGGGTCCAATATCTGTATCAAATCCGGATCTAGATGTTTCTCCTGATTCGTCTCCATGGAAACGGTGCTTGGTTGCCTGCCTCCGTAAACCTGGATTTCAGTTGATATGTTATGACATTAAAAAATGAATAACTTCAAATATAGGCTTAATTCATTTTTATATGAATATAAGCTATCGTTATTTTCGTTCCAGGAAAACTTACATTTTGACCTTTACAGAAGTCTAAGACCTACAAATATAGGTATATTTTGTTGACGAACATGGATGATTTTCTATCCTCATATCTATAAACGATTTTATTGGTACAGTTATAAAGCTGTATAAAAAGTTTAATGCACTGTATCATTAATCACTCTAGTTTATATATATAAATGTATTTATGTAAATATATTACGCAATTTACGAATATGTTATATATTATACAGCTTACACGTGAAATAGATTTAATATATTATACATTGTATATATACTGCATGACACGTTACACATATCTATTTTATCACATAACTTACAAGTGACGTGTATTTTATTTATAGTATATAACTTACATATGACTATATTTTATATATTTCAAAACTTTCAAGTGACGTATATTCTTTATATTATATAACTTACACGTGGCATATATTTCATATCATAATTATATACATGTATTTATTGTTGCTAACGTCTATGTTATAACTTATAGATAACTTACATGTTACCTGTATGATGTATATTTCATGCATTTTACATTATACATTTATATCTAATTTCTTTTAGCTAGAGATTGTTTTTATCAGTGAAATCTTGTATTTAGTTCTATTATCAACGATACTACCATATACAAACTAGTGTATAACGAATACTGTCGGAGAATAATATCAACTTATACCAATCTGGGTAATTTGGAACTTTTCGCTCTTTCTATGAAAACTCTAGTACTCCCCGTGAAACATATTCGAGGTACTGCATTTTGGTATATATACCGCTTAACCTGTGACGTTTTACTACATGTAAGTAAAATATATAAAACAGCATGTATGGGAACAGATCTTTGTAGCTTGTCAATAGTCGCTACTACTGTATTTGTATTATATCTTTATTTTCTATCGATCTGTCCATCTGCCTGGCAACAGATGTTACTGTCACGCGTGTTCTTTTGGAAACCCTTATTGTGCCTCAAATTTCTGTACGTAGTCAGCTTTGAAAATTGATTTCATTATAATTACATAGGATTTAAACAACGATAGAAATATAAGAGGCGCGATAAGGGGAATTTAAATCAAATTTATCAAAAATATTTAAAAGGATCGTCGACGTTTTTGTTACTTCAATTTAAAACGTGATAAATGCATTCTATATAGATTTGTTTCATTATATTGGCTGGTCAATACAGTAAGACATTTGTATGAGACGGATTTTAAATCTTATGTGTTTCCAAGTTCGGCAAGATAACAGGAACGAAAGATAAGTTTGAAAAAGCAGTGACCCTGTCCCCCTCAGTACATCAGATCAATGGAGACCGATATGTGTACGCGAGTTATTGGGATACGTGGCAGATCATCGTGGGTAGCCCGTGCACAAACCTACTTTTTCTTATCTTTATTACTCCACGTTTACAAAACTAGCTAAACATTTTATAAACAAATCGAAAAACTTTATACAACATCAAAAACTTAACAAAAGTCAGTAAAATATATCAATACATTGGTCGTTATTGAATATTTCCCTTATATAATGTTTTAGTTTACGTAGCCATACGAAACATGTTTAGTTAGATGAAATTGCTCAGTAACAAATAAAAAAAATATCACAAATGTTGTTTAAATTTGATAATAAATGATTTTGAAGAATGAGCGCGATTCTTAAGTTTTCTTGATAACTGGTATGTTACTACAGAGGAAACAGTAGGATAAGTTACCATGAATGGTAACTAAATCTAGGTAGTATTGGAGTAAAAACAAACGTGAAATTTGATACGGGTATTCGGTGCGAGTATTATATATCAAACTTCATTATAAGGCTAGGTACATATTTAGTAAGGAAGAAAGACGTCCGGCTACCTTGAACTTAATCATCACACATGGATGACTTTCAAAAGACAGGTGTATTTCTCGCGGGCCTTCACACACAATGAATACAGTTTAACACGTAGAGTAGATCTCTAACAGTGCACATCAGCTGACTACTCTAGCTTCAGTGTCGGATTAAAAACATATATGTCAATGTCAGTTGATCATTTCAAGTGAAAAACAAAATCAGAAGTAACACACTCAACCAGTAGCTTGACTCACCTGTTGATTACTTTGACTTACCTGTATGATTAGGACTAGAACAGGAAGGAGGTGCAGACGACCAAAGTTTATAACATCGCTCGCCATCTTGGTGTGTGTGTATATTTTCTGATAGAGTTATCTCCCCATCACACGGTATTTTCTCCAGCTGTTGCATCGGTGACGTCACGAATTACGTTTAGGGTGAATTGACCTTGTTTGGCATGTCGCCTGTATGTGATCGAGAACTCCCTAAGCTAGCATGTGTGGAAAGTATTATTAAAATTTTTCTAAATTGTTTTTGTGAACATAGAACTGAAATATTGAGGAAGTAGTAATGAAAAATATCTGCCCGCAATGGGACTTTAGTTTCCAGTAGCCGGGGATAGTTAGGTGACCGACACCCCCCATTAAAACTTCTTGTGTGATTTTAATGCTTGATTAACAACCAAACTGTAGGTGATTTTTCATAACGGTAACTATAAAAAAATCATTATTATTTTAACACCTATAGCCGACAGACCAGATAATCGATATCTGCACCTTCATAGAATCAATTACTCCAGATTTAAATAAGATTAAAGTATTTTGGATTGGGTGATTAATTTCGAACTCGCAACCCAGAGGTGGAGGGCTAGTGATAAAGTGTCGGGACACCTTAGCCATTCGGCCACCGCGGCTCCCTAAATACGTGTAAAGTATTTTGGATTGGGTGATAGGAAAATTAATATACATACAAAGTTGCGTCACCAAAAACCCGATATCTCTCGGGTAAGACTATTTCGTGTTAATCTTGTAGAAACCGCTGAATGTTAACGTGGTAACCTTTGTGAGAACGCATATCACTTTCTCTTGGATTGCCCTCGTTTTTACCTTGAGAGGCGTTTATGTATACCGTTTTCACAATCGCAATGATTAATTGTTTTTGTATTTTACAGAAGTAGATATATAGATTCTTTATTTTTTTTATATTCTAGATGACAAAATTAATGTAACGTCATTTGCTGACTCAGCCTAAATACAGACAAATTCAAAACGCTCGTGTTACTTGATGAAGATATTTTAATACTGGTGAAAATTTTGGGATCGAATCCGTCGTCCGGTTATAAAATTTCTAAAAATAATTTTGAAACCTGCAGATGGCATGATATTGATGATTATGAAAGAAAATGTCTTCACAGTAACATCAAGCAAATTGGGGACGAATTCCATTACTTGCTTGAATGGCCGTCACTGTCTGAGTGTGGGTATTTACACTAAGATAACTGTTGTTGGGTGAGATGAAATGTGATTAAGCTCTATGAAGTAATCAATGGATACTACTGTAATACAGAAAAGAATGAAGAAACTTACACTTTTATCAGAATAATTAATAATATTGTTTGTCCTTATACTATACAAATGTACATTTATCATGAAACAGTGCTTTGCGCTTCCGTCAACGAACGCAACATTTACTATATTTTATATCGTAAATATCTCCATGCATTTTATTTTGAATCAGAATAAAGTTGAATTGACACGTAAAATGACTTCCAGTGGTCAAGACTGCTAGCTTTAAGCTTGAAACACGTTCAAGGTCTGGCATGGATTATCATAGACATTAGACAAGTTTGAACGAAAGGAAAGTCGAATTGTGTACCAAAGTGATTGTTGCCCGAGTCCGCTTAGGTTTACCACAAAACTATTTGTTTTTATTAAGTATTTAGATATACATGTATATCCCAAATATATAAGATTATTTGTATCAATATCTTATAAAATCTCTCTCTGTCTCTCCCCCTCTCTTCCCGTCTCTCCGTCACTCTCTCCGTCTCCCTCCCCTTCTGTCTGTCTGTCTCTCTCTCTCTTCCTTCCCCCCTCCAACTCCCCCTCTCTTCCCCTTTCTCTCCGTCTCCCTCCCCTTCTCTCTCTCTCTCTCTCTCTTTCTCTCTATTTCTTATAAAATTAGATTGTAAATATGTAAATAAAACTGCCATCATGTAAATTTTCTCTCAATGTAAAATTGTATCGGGAGAGGGCTTAATATAAGTTGGAAAACTTGTGCCCAATCTCTTTGTAATAGATTGTAAATAACAAATAAAATATGTTTAAATCAATCAAAGGTGTTCAAAACAGAAATCCCTGTAAAGTTCAATTTGAATATTCTCTGTTCTCTGCCAGAAGAGAAATTTCCCGATATCTAAGAATAGTGACTGATAGAAGCTATAAGTTAATGTAGATACATGTACTGTATATAGGATTTTGTTAAAGATACAAGTAACGACTTAATCGTATCATGTCCGTATGGTGCGTCTCTCTGCTTCGCATTTCCATGCATAAAACATATCTGTGTACGTATATTCGTGTAAAAAATATCCTAACAATGAGACAATGTCCAGTCATGTGATGTCACAAAAACACTAAAGTCCGAAATATCACGGTCCAACATCCCATAATATTCTATATTTACACCTGAAGTCTATTTATATTTGTAAACCTTGACCTTGTTGCCCTCGAGGCCGACCCACAGGTTGCCGTTGTCCTGGAGAGCGATGCCATGAGGCTCAAAGTCCTCTGTAACAAGTGTCTCCATCTTCTTGTTCTTCCCGTGGACGATGACCACACATTTGTTATTCATATCTGTGATTAGCATGTTCTTCTGCTTATCGTAGCACGCATCATACGGGCGGAACTTCCGGGACGGGCTGTAACCGGAAGCGCGGATGCTACCATTTCGGATGGTGACACAGTCTCCCTCGTGATGATACTTCAGCTGTAAACTCTCGTCAACAACAGTCACGTGCAGTTTGCGCGTGACTTGATTGTCATACACGATAACAGCCACTTCAGCTGCGCGATCGCATGCGGTCATGTGATGTGGTCGTTTCAGCATTCGAGCCAATGGACTGAATTTGTCCATTGCTCGCTCGATGTGACCTTCACTGGAGTATATGACGATCTTCCGATCCATACCTATGATAATGTAATCATCTCCCGTGATACACAGACAGCGTGGAGTTTCTTCTACCCGGAATCTGATAACGGGGATGGTGGCTGTATGAACCTCTCTGATCGTGCGGTCTTCGCACGCGAGCCACAGGTCTGTAGTTTCCTTGGAGACGGCGATATCGTAGACTCTAGACTCATTTGTGATCGTGCGCTGGACGGCCCCGCTGAGGTTCACAAGAAGAATCTCCTGGCTGAGTCGCTCGAGCAACCAGACATTCTCTCCCACTGGACACATGGAGTGGATTCTTTTGTTGTGTTGGAACTCCGAAAGGACTTCCAGGTTTTCAGGAGACGATGAAAGTGCGGACCGTTCGCTCAGACTGTTACTCCCTTCAATTGCAAGCGTTCCGAAGACCCGAATCTTCTGTTCGGTACCTGAATTCCCGGGACGGAAAACTGCTGCTTTTAAAGGGAAATCGGTCGGGATTTCCCGATCTTCTGGAATCTTCCGTTCTGCGTAGATAATCTCCATGTCAGTATCTGACGCAATAGCATCGCGACATGTCTTCACAAGCGTCGCCATTCCACTATAGATAAACTCAAGTTCCTGTTTGAACTTCCGGAGATTGTCTTTGTTTTCTTCTTCCATTTGCTCGCAAAGCAGAATATAGTTGTCGCTAATCTTGTCTATCTCTGACTTTAGTTCCGTCGCCTGCCGCTGGATGTCGCTGATGATGTCCTTGAAGTAGCCATCATTTCCATTCAAATTTTTCTCAGTAGCTGCAATCTTGTTTTTAATCATCGGCAAATCCCGTTCTGCTTCTCGAAGAAACTGGTCGATGTCGTCTTTTTTCTGAATCACAAAATCCTCTAACTCAACGAAAAAGTGGCCGTTATGTGTTGACGTCACACAATGCGAACACACCAGCTCCTCCATGCAGTTTTTACACACAAACATGACGTCATTCTCAGGGTGTGCAGGGCATTTCTTGCTGATCGCGCTTGGTTCGGGTTGTGACTTTTTCTTCGGCATTTTGATTTGGTTGGTTTATTGACTTTCCTATCTAATCAACAGAGGTTTCTATCACACAATACCACTGTCTCTCAATATTGTATACCATGTCCAGCTAATACAGACCCATCAAGTTCCTCCATCTTTAGTTCCAAAAGGTCTCCTGGCATGGCAAAGATATTTATTGTTTACTGGAGGAGATTCACCGATCTCTTTATTCACATCAGTGCATATTCCTCATTTTGAAATTACGAATCCTTAAAGATCAACAAAAACAACATGTAAGGGCCATGGTGAGATTATCAAATGTATGATTAAAATAAAAAGTTCAGATGGTTCTTGAAAGCTCACGCGATATAGTACCTAGAAACTTAAACACTTATTGGAACTTTTAAATTCAAAACAGTTAAAGGATGGTTAACCTACAACAGTTATAGGATGGTTAACATACAACAGTTATAGGAATGGTTAAATCTACAACAGTTATAGGAATGGTTAAATCTACAACAGTTATAGGAATGGTTAAACCTACAACAGTTATAGGAATGGTTAAACCTACAACAGTTATATGAATGGTTAAACCTACAACAGTTATAGGAATGGTTAAACCTACAACAGTTATAGGAATGGTTAAACCTACAACAGTTATAGGAATGGTTAACCTACAACAGTTATAGGAATGGTTAAACCTACAACAGATATAGGAATGGTTAAATCTACAACAGTTATAGGAATGGTTAACCTACAGTAGTTATAGGAATGGTTAAACCTACAGCAGTTATAGGAATGGTTAAACCTACAACAGTTATAGGACAACAGTTATAGGAATGGTTAAACCTATAACAGTTATAGGAATGGTTAAACCTACAGCAGTTATAGGAATGGTTAAAGTTATAACAGTTATAGGAATGGTTAAGTTAAACCTACAACAGTTATAGGAATGGTTAAATCTACAACATTTATAGGAATGGTTAAACCTACAAACAGTTATAGGAATGGTTAAGTTAAACCTACAACAGTTATAGGAATGGTTAAACCTACAACAGTTATAGGAATGGTTAAATCTACAACAGTTATAGGAATGGCTAAACCTACAACATTTATAGGAATGGTTAAACCTACAACAGTTATAGGACAACAGTTATAGGAATGGTTAAACCTACAACAGTTATAGGAAAAGTTAAACCTACAACAGTTATAGGAATGGTTAAACCTACAACAGTTATAGGAATGGTTAAACCTACAACAATTATAGGAATGGTTAAACCTACAACAGTTATAGGACAACAGTTATAGGAAAAGTTAAACCTACAACAGTTATAGGAAAAGTTAAACCTACAACAGTTATAGGAATGGTTAAACCTACAACAGTTATAGGAATGGTTAAACCTACAACAATTATAGGAATGGTTAAACCTACAACAGTTAAAGGAATGGTTAAATATACAACAGTTATAGGAATGGTTAAACCTACAACAGTTATAGGAATGGTTAAAGTTACAACAGCTATAGGAATGGTTAAACCTACAACAGTTTTAGGAATGGTTAAACCTACAACAGTTATAGGACAACAGTTATAGGAAAAGTTAAACCTACAACAGTTATAGGAAAAGTTAAACCTACAACAGTTATAGGAATGGTTAAACCTACAACAGTTATAGGAATGGTTAAACCTACAACAATTATAGGAATGGTTAAACCTACAACAGTTAAAGGAATGGTTAAATATACAACAGTTATAGGAATGGTTAAACCTACAACAGTTATAGGAATGGTTAAAGTTACAACAGCTATAGGAATGGTTAAACCTACAACAGTTTTAGGAATGGTTAAATCTACAACAGTTATAGGAATGGTTAAATATACAACAGTTATAGGAATGGTTAAACCTACAACAGTTATAGGAATGGTTAAAGTTACAACAGTTATAGGAATGGTTAAACCTACAACAGTTATAGGAATGGTTAAACCTACAACAGTTACAGGAATGGTTAACCTACAACAGTTACAGGAATGGTTAATTATACAACAGTTATAGGAATGGTTAAACCTACAACAGTTATAGGAATGGTTAAACCTACAACAATTATAGGAATGGTTAAACCTACAACAGTTAAAGGAATGGTTAAATATACAACAGTTATAGGAATGGTTTAACCTACAACAATTATAGGAATGGTTAAACCTACAACAGTTAAAGGAATGGTTAAATCTACAACAGTTATAGGACAAGTTAAACCTATAATAGTTATAGGAATTGTTAAACCTACAACAGTTATAGGAATGGTTAAATCTACAACAGTTACAGGAATGGTTAAACCTACAACAGTTATAGGAATGGTTAATTATACAACAGTTATAGGAATGGTTAAACCTACAACAGTTATAGGAATGGTTAAATCTACAACAGTTATAGGAATGGTTAAACCTACAACAG
The DNA here is from genome assembly GCF_902652985.1 of Pecten maximus. Taxonomy (NCBI): domain Eukaryota; kingdom Metazoa; phylum Mollusca; class Bivalvia; order Pectinida; family Pectinidae; genus Pecten; species Pecten maximus. The sequence continues at coordinate 37,963,904 of NC_047027.1, read as the reverse complement.
TTATAGGAATGGTTAAACCTACAACAGTTATAGGAATGGTTAAAGTTACAACAGTTAAAGGAATGATTAAACCTACAACAGTTATAGGAATGGTTAAACCTACAACAGTTATAGGAATGGTTAAACCTACAACAGTTATATGAATGGTTCAACCTACAACAGTTATAGGAATGGTTAAACCTACAACAGTTATAGGAATGGTTAAATCTACAACAGTTATAGGAATGGTTAAACCTACAACAGTTATAGGAATGGTTAAACCTACAACAGTTATAGGAATGGTTAAACCTACAACAGTTATAGGAATGGTTAAACCTACAACAGTTATAGGAAAAGTTAAACCTACAACAGTTATAGGAATGGTTAAACCTACAACAGTTATAGGAATGGTTAAACCTACAACAGTTATAGGAATGGTTAAACCTACAACAGTTATAGGAATGGTTAAATCTACAACAGTTATAGGACAAGTTAAACCTACAACAGCTATAGGAATGGTTAAACCTACAACAGTTATAGGAATGGTTAAACCTACAACAGTTATAGGAATGGTTAAACCTACAACAGTTATAGGAATGGTTAAACCTACAACAGTTATAGGAAAGCTGAACCCATTAGTTATAGGAATGGTTAAACCTACAACAGTTATAGGAATGGTTAAACCTACAACAGTTATAGGAATGGTTAAACCTACAACAGTTATAGGAATGGTTAAAGTTACAACAGTTAAAGAAATGGTTAAACCTACAACAGTTATAGGAATGGTTAAACCTACAACAGTTATAGGAATGGTTAAACCTACAACAGTTATAGGAAAGCTGAACCTATTAGTTATAGGAATGGTTAAACCTACAACAGTTATAGGAATGGTTAAACCTACAACAGTTATAGGAATGGTTAAACCTTCAACAGTTATAGGAATGGTTAAACATACCACAGTTATAGGAATGGTTAAACCTACAACAGTTATAGGAATGGTTAAACCTACAACAGTTATAGGAATGGTTAACCTACAACAGTTATAGGAATGGTTAAACCTACAACAGTTATAGGAATGGTTAAACCTACAACAGTTATAGGAATGGTTAAACCTACAACAGTTATAGGAATGGTTAAACCTACAACAGTTATAGGAATGGTTAAACCTACAACAGTTATAGGAATGGTTAAACCTACAACAGATATAGGAATGGTTAAACCTACAACAGTTATAGGAATGGTTAAACCTACAACAGTTATAGGAATGGTTAAACCTACAACAGTTATATGAATGGTTAAAACTACAACAGTTATAGGAATGGTTAAACCTACAACAGTTATAGGAATGGTTAAACCTACAACAGTTATAGGAATGGTTAAACCTACAACAGTTATAGGAATGGTTAAAGTTACAACAGTTAAAGGAATGGTTAAACCTACAACAGTTATAGGAATGTTTAAACCTACAACAGTTATAGGAATGGTTAAACCTACAACAGTTATAGGAATGGTTAAACCTACAACAGTTATAGGAATGGTTAAATCTACAACAGTTATAGGAATGGTTAAACCTACAACAGTTATAGGAATGGTTAAAGTTACAACAGTTAAAGGAATGGTTAAACCTACAACAGTTATAGGAATGGTTAAACCTACAACAGTTATAGGAATGGTTAAACCTACAACAGTTATAGGAATGGTTAAACCTACAGCAGTTATAGGAATGGTTAAACCTACAACAGTTATAGGAATGGTTAAACCTACAACAGTTATAGGAATGGTTAAACCTACAACAGTTATAGGAAAGCTGAACCTATTAGTTATAGGAATGGTTAAACCTACAACAGTTATAGGAATGGTTAAACCTACAACAGTTATAGGAATGGTTAAACCTACAACAGTTATAGGAATGGTTAAAGTTACAACAGTTAAAGGAATGGTTAAACCTACAACAGTTATAGGAATGTTTAAACCTACAACAGTTATAGGAATGGTTAAACCTACAACAGTTATAGGAAAGCTGAACCTATTAGTTATAGGAATGGTTAAACCTACAACAGTTATAGGAATGGTTAAACCTACAACAGTTATAGGAATGGTTAAACCTACAACAGTTATAGGAATGGTTAAACCTACAACAGTTATAGGAATGGTTAAACCTACAACAGTTATAGGAATGGTTAAAGTTACAACAGTTATAGGAATGGTTAAACCTACAACAGTTATAGGAATGGTTAAACCTACAACAGTTATAGGAATGGTTAAATCTACAACAGTTATAGGAATGGTTAAACCTACAACAGTTATAGGAATGGTTAAACCTACAACAGTTATAGGAATGGTTAAACCTACAACAGTTATAGGAATGGTTAAACCTACAACAGTTATAGGAATGGTTAAATCTACAACAGTTATAGGAATGGTTAAACCTACAATAGTTATAGGAATGGTTAAAGTTACAACAGTTAAAGGAATGGTTAAATCTACAACAGTTATAGGAATGGTTAAACCTACAACAGTTATAGGAATGGTTAAACCTACAACAGTTATAGGAATGGTTAACCTACAACAGTTATAGGAATGGTTAAACCTACAACAGTTATAGGAATGGTTAAACCTACAACAGTTATAGGAATGGTTAAACCTACAACAGTTATAGGAATGGTTAAACCTACAACAGTTATAGGAATGGTTAAACCTACAACAGTTATAGGAATGGTTAAACCTACAACAGATATAGGAATGGTTAAACCTACAACAGTTATAGGAATGGTTAAACCTACAACAGTTATAGGAATGGTTAAACCTACAACAGTTATATGAATGGTTAAAACTACAACAGTTATAGGAATGGTTAAACCTACAACAGTTATAGGAATGGTTAAACCTACAACAGTTATAGGAATGGTTAAACCTACAACAGTTATAGGAATGGTTAAAGTTACAACAGTTAAAGGAATGGTTAAACCTACAACAGTTATAGGAATGTTTAAACCTACAACAGTTATAGGAATGGTTAAACCTACAACAGTTATAGGAATGGTTAAACCTACAACAGTTATAGGAATGGTTAAACCTACAACAGTTATAGGAATGGTTAAACCTACAACAGTTATAGGAATGGTTAAAGTTACAACAGTTAAAGGAATGGTTAAACCTACAACAGTTATAGGAATGGTTAAACCTACAACAGTTATAGGAAAGCTGAACCTATTAGTTATAGGAATGGTTAAACCTACAACAGTTATAGGAATGGTTAAACCTACAACAGTTATAGGAATGGTTAAACCTACAACAGTTATAGGAATGGTTAAAGTTACAACAGTTAAAGGAATGGTTAAACCTACAACAGTTATAGGAATGTTTAAACCTACAACAGTTATAGGAATGGTTAAACCTACAACAGTTATAGGAAAGCTGAACCTATTAGTTATAGGAATGGTTAAACCTACAACAGTTATAGGAATGGTTAAACCTACAACAGTTATAGGAATGGTTAAACCTACAACAGTTATAGGAATGGTTAAACCTACAACAGTTATAGGAATGGTTAAACCTACAACAGTTATAGGAATGGTTAAAGTTACAACAGTTATAGGAATGGTTAAACCTACAACAGTTATAGGAATGGTTAAACCTACAACAGTTATAGGAATGGTTAAATCTACAACAGTTATAGGAATGGTTAAACCTACAACAGTTATAGGAATGGTTAAACCTACAACAGTTATAGGAATGGTTAAACCTACAACAGTTATAGGAATGGTTAAACCTACAACAGTTATAGGAATGGTTAAATCTACAACAGTTATAGGAATGGTTAAACCTACAATAGTTATAGGAATGGTTAAAGTTACAACAGTTAAAGGAATGGTTAAATCTACAACAGTTATAGGAATGGTTAAACCTACAACAGTTATAGGAATGGTTAAACCTACAACAGTTATAGGAATGGTTAACCTACAACAGTTATAGGAATGGTTAAACCTACAACAGTTATAGGAATGGTTAAACCTACAACAGTTATAGGAATGGTTAAACCTACAACAGTTATAGGAATGGTTAAACCTACAACAGTTATAGGAATGGTTAAACCTACAACAGATATAGGAATGGTTAAACCTACAACAGTTATAGGAATGGTTAAACCTACAACAGTTATATGAATGGTTAAAACTACAACAGTTATAGGAATGGTTAAATCTAGAACAATTATATGAATGGTTAAATCTACAACAGTTATAGGAATGGTTAAACCTACAACAGTTATAGGAATGGTTAAACCTACAACAGTTATAAGAATGGTTAAACCTACAACAGTTATAGGAATGGTTAAACCTACAACAGTTATAAGAATGGTTAAACCTACAACAGTTATAGGAATGGTTAAACCTACAACAGTTATAGGAATGGTTAAATCTACAACAGTTATAGGAATGGTTAAACCTACAACAGTTATAGGAATGGTTAAACCTACAACAGTTATAGGAATGGTTAAACCTACAACAGTTATAGGAATGGTTAAATATACAACAGTTATAGGAATGGTTAATCCTACAACAGTTATAGGAATGGTTTAACCTACAACAGTTATAGGAATGGTTAAATCTACATCAGTTATAGGAATGGTTAAATCTACAACAGTTATAGGAATGGTTAAACCTACAACAGTTATAGGAATGGTTAAATCTACAACAGTTATAGGAATGGTTAAATCTACAACAGTTATAGGAATAGTTTAACCTACAACAATTATAGGAATGCTTAAATATGGATTTGTTTTTTTACCTTTTTACGCTGAAATGTTCTTGACCCTCTCGGTGTCCTCTCAAAACACCGTCACATGCTCTCCCTGCTGAAAAAAAACTGACTTTTCGTATTGACGAATAATGTCACCGTTCACTGCGCACAGGTCCTGGCGTGAACTCTAAATATACTCTCCCCGTGTCAGAAAACTGTAGGATTCGTGAATTGATCCTTTTGCTCGTATGTCGGGCGGATCTTTCTCGACGTGATATAAATTTCTCGTGAGGAATCCGATACGATATCCAATATGGCTGCTATATATACATGTATATCTATATACATGTACGTAATTAGAACACAGGCACCTGTGTACCGGATTTATTTAATCGAGATTTTCCCTGTTAACTTTATTTGACATATACAAGTTAGAATAATACATTGACGAAAGAAAAATGAGTCTGTTTAACTTCATCCATTCTGCTCTTAAAATCTGTGTTTATTCAGAAACCGTTGTAAGATTTATTTTAAAACCTAATTGCCATATCACGATGTAGCGCTCGTTGCTAAGCATAAGGCAAGTCCTTTCCCCGTACCATTTTATTTATTCATTTATTTATTTATTATTTATCAAAACATGACAGGATTGAGATTTAATCCTCAAATGCTTCTTTCTGAGTATAGTTATGAGTAGTTTCCCATGCCTAACCTGGGCGTGAATTATATTTAAACAAATTCCCAGTACGCATGCCCCTGTGAGTTCGGGGGTCACCGATGCGTCCCGGAGATAAAGAATCACGTTTGTTGTATACCTATTGTCTGAAGTCACAAAGCAACCTTTGTCAGTTTATATTTGTCGATACAATACGTTTAATCGATCGCGCAAGATAAACCAAATTAGCATATATAGGGTGCATCGTACTATTTAAGAGGACAAAAAGGGTGACTTTAAAATGTTTAAATTGATGTTTTAACTTTGAGTTAATCAATTCAAATTCACACTTTTTTTGTATGTTATATCTAGTTTGTATGTGCTGAAGTCACCAGGGTCTCCTAGGGTGTTGCCCCACACTTCGTGGATATAAATAAATTAACAGATCACAGGACGGTGTCGTCATATTATTTAATTACAAGCTCTATGTCCAAGTTCAAACTGAATTACAGTTTATACTTAGTTTATGAATTGGCATGTTCTGTCATTTCACAAATATTGTGACGTCATAAAGACACGATGCCGTGATGACGTCACATGATTGTTTTGCTGTGGAAACCTTTGTTGGAGTCAAATTTACCAGTCTTATTGGTAAATAACTTTTATTCTGACGAGACATATATAATCTTTCACTCGTGTCAATACAATAGGAACTCGACTAAACTCATTCGATGATTTAATTTGTCGTCGCCCATATAAAATTATAAAACTCGTATAATTAAGTTCATATTGCACCTTTGATTGACACTCGAGTAAAACCTTATATATTATATATTGACGTGATGTCCATTTCAGCATTCGCTATCTACATCCTACACCTGCTGTTTGGACAAAAATGACTCCTATGAAAAAAAAGTACACCTGCGAGATTTACCTCCGTAACCTATCTGAGCTCGATATGTACCAATAAATAATGCTTACATATGAGAACTTATTCCATGTGTAATTTTATATTTACATAATTCAGGATGACCATGATGGCTGATATATACGATATTTCATCCTTTCAAGTTTTGTCCACGAAATGAAAGTGAGATAACGAAAAATTGAAAAACGTTAAACCGTTTAAACGAAAAGAAACTAAATCTGAGCAAAAATACATTTTTCGCAATTTCACTTTGGCGGAGTTCCGTCTTTACGATTTTGAGAGTTTTAATCAGTTTGGTGGATTTTTGTCCTTTTTAAAAATGATTTGGCGCATTTCTGTTGGGTGTTATCGCACGGAAATCCGAATAATAGTTGAAACGTCCTGTAAATAAATATTTGCTCACCTTAGATGTCTTTAACTAACAATTAAACGCTTGGTAGATTGTATTTATTGGCAAGATCAATGCAATCTGGGTGACAGATAAATAGAATGATGCCCGTTATCTGTCACCCAGATTGCATTGATATTGACAATAAATACAATTTAACAAGCGTTTAATTGCTATATTTACATTAAGATACGTTTAACTTCACTTTCTCTTTGCTAAATCTTGGGTTTAAGTTCAGCTATGCCCCTGTTTGTTCAATTGAAAGAACTGCACATGTGAAATCGATTTCATTGTAGTGCTTGGTTTGCATTCAAATTGATGTGTAATACAAAGCCTCGGCGTGACCATGATCAACAAAGCACCAACATGACGTCATAATTACGCGATTGTTTTAAGTCGAAATCGTTGCTAGGTTTGATTCACCCGGAACGCATTGCCACATATTTTTTTTGACGCTGACGGAAGGTGACGTCATGTGAACTGGGCTGCATTTATACGATGATAAATACCATCTGGTTTAACACAGGAGTAATGGGAGACTGTCACACAGAATGTAAATATACAAAATAGAATAAAAGAATAAAGTTCTTTTCTGTATTCACAAAGTATAAGTAGACGTTCTGTAAGGTTTGTACAAGTTTATGTACAATTTACATTAATCCAAAATCGTACTAAGATCAACCGATTACTAGTCCACTCTACAGATGTCAATCCCCTGGTTTTAGAAGAATGTGATGTGCTCAGTGATTACGGGAGATCATGGCCAAGTTTGTCATAGATCCACACATAAATGAAACTTTCTGATGAAACGAAATGGCCACTGGGAAACCAATACTCAAGAACGTCTATGTTCCTGTTAAATTTTATTTTAAAATACCTTGAAACAATATATATATAACAATTATATGCTTTTACTTTATTCCACGTCCTTCAAAATCAAATGTTAAATAAATAAAAAAAAAAAAAAACGATATTTGAAAATCACATGATCCTTTCCGGTTCAAAATCACACGATGATAATATAACCGTCTCATACAATGCTGAGTAACAATTTCATTATAAACCGCAGAGACTAAGCTCGTCGTCCACAATTAATATCACGGTGTCAGAGACTAAGCTCGTCGTCCACAATTAATATCACGGTGCCAGAGACTATGTTTGGGGAGTTTCTATTGCGACAGGGTGATTTCAAATTTCTCTGAATCCGACCGGGCAATATCCGCATCATTTTCCTTCAATGGTCTGAATGGCAGACAGTGTCTCTGAAAAAATAAATAAAATAAATAAATAAATAAATAAATAAATAAATAAAATAAACGTCCCATCAGGTAAGTTTGAAAACTGTTTAACCTATCTGGAATAACTTCCTTATACAACACATCGGGATGAATTTCGCAGCCTTTGTGTTTTACATTTGAGTATATTAAAATTAAATTGAACAAAATAAATTAAACATAATTTCATGCGTTTGAAAATTGTACTGTACCGTCTCAACACATCATATTGTTTAATATACGGTAGGACACCTTCATCGCATTTATAAAACGAATAACAGAAATTTAAATAATTCCAACCGTCATTCAGCTGAAACTATCTAATAAGAGTCCCTCCTCGGAGAAATAGATGAATACCATTGACGCAGGTCAACGAGAGTAGATTTAGAGAATATTTGAATTCCTCATTTATCATTCTGATCATTCAGAGTTACTTCCCTTCTTTTCACTCCAGGTTAGTAAAATTGTGGAGCATTTACCTCCCTTGAATTATTTTTACTTACCTGAATATTACTTTTCGTTACTCAACCGTAACATTGAAAAGTATTTAGATAATTATTTGTATATATACAAAATGTAAAGTTGTAACATACGTTAATGAAAGTTTTGCAAAATGAAGGAAACATTATTCAATTTTTATTAAAAATAAAAACAAGATACAAAAACTGTTTATTATAATTATTTATATACGTAACGTAATCGATAACAGGTTGTTTCTGACCAAAATTGGTCACTTTTTGACATAGGTAAGTCTTGTGCTTACCATGATATTCAAAAGTCAATAACAGTAGTGAATGTTTCATAAACCTTTTACTAAGTACGATATGCAGGTACGGGTATCTATAATAATATATTTGTCCTATATTAGGCGTGAAATTTACAAAATCTGAAATCATAATATTAGGTGATTTCATTTATATAATAAGAAGGTTATAATGTAAATGATATATTTATATAATTATATTTACTCATTCGGAAACATAACCCTACTATACACTATAGTATGTGTACATATTTGTATATAATTATATTTATCCTTTCGGAAATGTAAGCGTACTACGCACGTTATTGACTATAGTACTAAGTGTGTGTATGTGTACGTATGTATATACTCATGTTACCTACTATTCTGCTATATATATACATACACATACGGAATTCTCCCAAATTAGCCAAAGCGTACTGTAAATTTAGAGTAGGTAATAAAAAATAGCAATCGAAAGTGGTATATGGTCTAATATACCACAGGAACATAGAATTTACACTTTATGTAATTTAAGAGAAATAGGCGGCCAATTCCATTATTTATTTAACTGTGATCAGCAACTTATACTCAATAGTAGACGGAAATATATGTCTAGATATAATTGTGAAAGACAAAATACATTAAATGTCATACATTATTCAATTACGTAATTAAAAATGAAATGATTTCATTGGCTAAATTTATTATTGATATAATTATAATAATTAATTCACAATACTGATGTCCATCCTGTTTTACCATATATCATTATTATCCATTTGTCTGTATTCTTATTCTCTACACTGTACTGTTTACGATTTTAGGACCACAAAAAAATATCATAAGAAATAAAATTTACACGGAGACGATTCACTGAGCAATGCTAACAGGACCATGTGTTTCTGAGAGAAAAGCGTCTTATTCCTCATCGAACACACGTGCCATTCAAATCTAGATTAAATCTTATTTGATAATGCCATGTGCCCAAAACTGGCTCTGGAGGAGTGATGTAAAATGTTATTTTTAGGAATAACTATTATCTTATTATTTTTTTTTTTTTTCAATCATTAAAACAAATCCCTCGCGGCTAAATACCTATAAGTTCCCGTACGTACCAGTGAAGTCGAGTTGGTGGTCGCCATTGTTGTCTCCATTCCTCATGAAACCTGTTGACATAAATAAGGCGAGATTCGGCGGGAATCCAATCACTGTCTCGTAGAAGTCTTTTATTTCCGACGGCGACAGTAATTCATCGTTATTCGAGTCTCCGCGATTGAAGAGTTCTGACGCTAGATTGTTATCCATGACGGATCTTCTCTCTCGATGAGATATGTAGGCCTGGAATAATTTGATTAGATTTCTTTAATTAATTGTGTTCATCATGTCCACAATACAACGCGGCACCAATCTACGTCACCATCCGGTTGTATAGTTTTAAGGAAAGGCGGCCATATTGTACGTGAAGCTACCTATAATCTCACCTCTTTCGCACAATGTCCGATTTGGTAGATTTTCTCGTGCATATCGCAATGCCGTACACGGTTATATCAAACCAGGCATTCTACGAAAGAAATTTTATGATACGTAGCTACAATATGTTTGTCTGGTTTCGTGATGTCAGTCTCATTCACAACAATGGCCGCTGAAGATTTCTAATTTGGCAAACTTACCGGCGAGTCGGTAAAAACTGACCGCCTTAAATTTCCACCCAAAACAAAACTGGTAGGATGACGTATATTTGCGCCACTGTAATAAGGTACCTGATGGATATATATTGTGTTATTTGAGGAGGTATTATTATAATGCCGGTATCATTCTACGTAAAACAAGAGATGTAAACTAGGACGAGTAACGAAACATGACTTCATCAATATAGATAAATCCAGCTAGGACGTACATGTATGTGGTCAGAAGCGGTGTTCCAGTGTAGTAAGGTACCCAGAGAAGCTGGCGGTATTTGATATGTTGAATGTCAAAAGGTTCGTGTTGTTCGTTCAAGTTAGATTATAAATTTTTTTAAAAAATCGGTAGAGTCGGTTATCAGTCTGAATTTGCAGTTGAATTAGCAAAAGTATGTAGGAAAGGGTTATTCAACTCGAGGGTTAAAAAAATGTGGTGACACCCGTGGATTTCTGAGGGTTTTACCAAATTTTGTGACCCAATGGTGGAATGTCCCTATTCCAAATACATTGTACATACATAATGAAGTCTTTTCTCTCATATCACAACCAAAGTTCTGGCAAAAATGTCTCTCGACCAACCAATTTCATCATTCTTTTAAATTCCATTTTCGAGATTTTTACCAAAAAGACTTGATATGATATATTCAAAAATTATAACTGTTTTTGGGAAAAGTCCTTTTATGGTTATTGCTGAATGAATGTATAATTCGACGATAAAGATTACCTCAACTTGACCGACATTTGACAGTTACTAATAAGTTCTATCAACAATACTTGAGGGACTGGGATTTTCAATTCCACATATAATTAATTTCCAATTCCACATATAATTTAATTTCCAATTCCACCTATAATTTAATTTCCAATTCCACATATAATTTAATTTCCAATTCCACATATAATTTAATTGTCAATTCCACATGTAATATAATTTTCAATATCACATAATTATTTGATCATTTTAAGAAATACAGTGGTATTTGTTGCCGTTCAGCCACATGTACTTTTTTTTATAAAATACTACGTCACTGCATGACGTAATCTACTTAAAACCAGACGTGTACCTACCGCACCTCTGCGATACTAGACTACCCAAGTGATGTCATTCAATAAGTTTTCAATTTGTATTTCTAAAAGAAAAGGTTCATGTAGATATATTCTGATGTACTGATAATGATATATATTACCAAACAAATCAACAAAGCAAGTTAATGCAAAAAAAAAAAAAAATATATATATATAAAAAATAAAAACAAAAAACAAAAAAAAAACAACAACAACAAAAAACAAAAAAACAATAACAAACAGATATCCGTCTCCGACCAGATCTATTATTGCACTGAAGTCGATTGGATTGACTAACAGCGGCCTGACACATTCCTAAGACCCAGAATGAATAAAACATGATCCTTAGGTCCGACGCTAGGAAGATTTTTAATTATGGTGTTAGAAACTTGAATTATAAATAATCGAATAAAAACGGGTTGAACCAAGTCAAGCCAAATCAAACTATTGTGTGGAAAACGATCTTGCTTGTAGTACAAGAAACGCTAAAAATAATATTCCAAAACAAGAAATATCTTTAAAAAAAGATAAACGGCATAGTTTTAATGTTGGTGGTTATAATGTAAAACTGCTGGTGAAATAAATTAACGAACTAATTAATAAATGCATAGTTTCAGCACGGATAACAAAATTAGATTCGTTTGAATCATTTTTGGTGATAATAAGACTGCATTTGAATCAGGAATATGATTTTATTAATGTGTCCTTTGAATAGATACATTCACTTATTCAGCTTGCATTCAATCTTAATTTTGTTTCGTCTTTAACTGCGTGTCTGCATTTTGCATTTACCGCTACATTGACAAATCACATACTTCATCTTGACCAGTAACGCCACCTGTCGCGTCATATCCGGGAACAAAAGATATTATACGGCTATGCGAAAAAATATAAATTTATATTTTATAAGATATTTGATCTTAAACTTGACGATGTATTTATTACAAAATATGAAGTAACTGCTAGTAGGCCTGGGATGTACTTCAAAAGGATTTTAAAAATCAAATATTCTGGTAATGATTCTTACCACTTTATCATTTTGTTTTGATTCGTTTGTTTTTGTTTTTTGTTTTTTTCTTTTGTAATTAGTTTTGTGTTGTTTGTTTTTTTCTTATAACAAAATACGATTCCGATATTTCATTCAATTTGAAATTCCATTCGGGACCCCTCTCACATATCAGGCAGTCCCCATAGCGCAGCGGATAGCGCGCTGGACTTCTAATCCAGAGGCCGCGGGTTCGAATCCCGCCGGGGATGTATTCTTTTTTTTCAAGATGTTTTTAGGACGATGTATCGGCATTTTTAATACTCTATGGAAGTTTAATTTGATATGTCACAATCCAGTCATAGTTCATAGTTCATCATTTTCGACCCCACAATGCGATGATATTTCTGTGATTGGGCTCGTGTGAATTTGGCACATTCACGTGTGAAGTAGCTTACAGGGTCGCGATAAGAGTATTCGATCTCTTTTATGTCATGTTTATACGTATTAACCGGTTTTCTTGATGAAATAGCAATTACAGTTTGTTCCGTCGAAAACTACGATCATTGGGAGGGTAACTTGCATGGCCGGAGTCGTATCTAAACTCTACACAAATATAAACTATGTGTCACAATTAAGATAAATATTTTCTTAATGAACATCCGAGGGGTATTATTTTTACCGAATGTTTGTTAATAAACACAATAGAACGTCTGGAAAGGTGTTTTATGTACAAACTTAACCCGGAAGTTTCTGATGTTAGTATCCCCTTTAATAAATACACTTTGAACAACATCGTCAGAAAATTCGGACTAGTATTAAGTTCCAAATACATCTAGAGAATAATATAACACAATCCCAGGTCCCTGTGCTGACTTGTCGCTTTGTGTTTGTCAGCACGTTACAGAGTATTTATGTATGGCTTTCATACAATACTCTATCATGGTCCAGTGATTGTGTGTGTTTGCATGTATTTAATGACAAATGCCAACTTACAGGGTAGGCCATTTTACGGTATTGGATGTGATATTTTCCCTCATATAATTGTCTTATTTTTTTTCTAACCGGATAGCCGTATTGGTTAATTTCTAGTACTATACCATGTCTACCGAAACCGAATATATATCTATATATATTTGTTAATGAAGTCCAACTTTTTAAAACCAGACACGGACGAGTGACAGCTGACAGAAACGACAAACAGACGCATTGTAAGAGTTATCCCCCTTGAACCTAGATTTTTCAGGTCCAATACTAAACCTGTTTGACACACTTTCGTTATTTGATATCAGATTCTAAGTAAGTATTTTTTTATGAGCATGTCTCACCTGTAATTTTCCATGCCTCCTCTGAGCTGGTGAAACTGTGTGTTGATATCACAAACAGAACTACGAGAAGCAGTGACACATACATGGTGCGGGAGACAGCCAAAAAGTTCATTATCTGAAGAAAAATAAAAAGATAAATATAATAATTAGATAAATAAAAACTAATACGAAGAAGAAAATAAAATAAATAGTAACTTATACG